>NC_090749.1:61375297-61380297 GCF_036898095.1 Palaemon carinicauda
TAAGTATAATTTTTATATGGTATCGATATTTTCATATTCGTTATAATTCACTACTTAAATGAATGGGAGAAGGGATCAATGTTAGCAAGATACTAGCATTCAAAGCCATATTTAAGTGTATTAGATGACCTAAGCCATCTCAAAAATGGATAGGACCTTTATAGTGGGATCATTTTCAAGGGTTGGGTCATCCTAAGGGTAGGACTCTTACATGGAGCTCCTGGTAGATGGTCCATCATTAAAGATGCATGGAGGGATGATTCCATATCTTTATGGTTATAGTCCTAACAGGTGAGTTTGGCCTACACCTGTGCCTCTATATCTGTTTTGGTGATGTCCCACGGGTGTGGAGTGGACCATCTGGGAAGTATACTCTTATAGTGCTGATGGTGGGGAATGTAAATTCCCTTCCAACTTATGATACTCTTTTAGTATTTTCAAAGAGGTAAAAAACCGGAAAGAAAAAAACACTAACAAATAGATATAAAATACATAGATCCTTCAGTTGAATATTTACCATCCCTTGGATATACTTAACTTTACTCCAGCATGAATCGAGATTTTGTAACAATGCTAAATGCTTTGAATTTTTTATTCACCAATTCTGCAACAAAGAACATCTTCAACCAAAGTGATGTATTTATAAATCATTCATGAACATGTTTTTTAAATTAAAGCAAATTGGTTTTTGCAATTTACAAACATTAAGATGAACCTTTTTTCAAACATCCCTTTTTCCTCCACCTTGGATCATGAAGGAAACAAGAATATGATCTCATCTTTTCTATTTATCAAAGAAATTGAATAATACTTTGAGGCACCATAAGCAACATTCCTTGGAACATATGTATTCAAAGGAAAGGACTTCACTATACAATGGCTCTAAATCTTCGATGGGAGCTGACTATACATCCTGAGACAAAACAAGAAAGTTCTTAATATCTAGTGAAGATTTCAGCAATTGAATCTCTAATTTTTTTTTATTATCAATTATTCGAGAAGTGTCAAAGAACCCCTGAAAGATTAAAAATATAAGAACCAAATAGCGGCCTGTTAAAAATGTCCCAGCCTGTTCATCTATCGTACGGGGCCCCGAAACCCGCTCAAGCTCTGTAGTTTCTTCTGGTGTCTGTAACCTCACTATCTATGTGAGTTAAGGATGAAGGGTTTGGGGTAGCCTATAAGTGTACCTGCTGAGTCCTCAGCAGCCATTGTCTGGCCTTCCTGGTCCTAGCTTTGGTGGCTTGGTGGACATGTGTGCCAAGGCATTGGCAATGCCCATTGCTTCTACCTACGGAGAGTGACATTTAAACCTTTAAATTTCTTAAACTCTAATACCTTGTGGTAAATATTGAAATATCCTGGGTTCAAGAAAATATTGGAGTTGCTATTATTGAAAAGGCAAATATTGCTGGTAAGTCAGCAATAAATTCACCACAACTTTCCATTAAGCTCCCCTGTTGGCGAAAGCTGTGTAACACCGAATCAGAAAGTAATAAATTGAAACAAATCAAACGAATTGTTTCGGCAAGGGAATAATAAAAAAAAAAAAAAAAAAAAAAAAAAAAAAAAAATGATTTTTGGCATAATTTGATATGGTATTACGAGATTAATCCTTGATTTTTAATGAGCATACCTCATGAGATAGGTACCAAGTATATGAGTATAGAAAGATATTATGCATAAGCAATACTATTTTTCTGAATACAGTCTTTAGAAGACAAAGAACTTTACATTTCGGTCAGAAAAGTTTATCATATTCTAATAGTTTCTCTCTTTATTTTTTCTAAGATCGTACAGGTTTTAAGATTCTTAGGCTCAATACATAAAATTTTATCAGAGATTTTATCTCCAATTTATAATTAATTTTCTTCTCTTATGTATATGATTTTTACCTCCTGAATTTATCGGAGCCAGCCATGTGAAGACCAATTGGACTCGTTGTTTTGGTATTTCATCTCCTTTAAATATTATTATTATTATTATTATATTTATTATTATTATTATTATTATTATTATTATTATGTTGCTGTCTCACAGGATACTTTTACAGGAGAGGGGGTTCCCAGCCCCCTCGTCCCGTCCCTTTTAGTCGCCTCTTACGACACGCAGGATAACGTTGGCGCTATTCTAATTGTTTTATGCCCCCGCGGCCACAGGGAGGTTGGGCTGTGGCACCCTAGCAGTACCAGCTGAACTCGGCTGAGTCACCTGGTTAGGCTGGAGGAACGTAGAGAGTAGAGGTCCCCTTTTTGTTTTGTTTCTTGTTGTGTCGGCTACCCCCCAAAATTGGGGGAAGTGCCTTTGGTATATGTATGTATTATTATTATTATTATTATTTATTTCGGATTGCAAGCATCTTTATTTTAAATAGATCACTCATTCATAGTGTTAGGGAAAGAGATAAATCAACCTTTTGAAAACGATTTATAAAGTTTATTTTATTTTTCACAAAATGGCTTATATTATTTAGGTATTTGAAAAGTTTTAAAATTATTTTTGTTTTACATATTTTAATTTCTTTACTTAATGTGGTCTGGTCAACGTGGAGTGTTCATTATATTTACATGGTTTTTCTTTTGATATTTCTGTATATTTACACAATTTACTATTTGTGTATTTAAAAGTAATTTTTATATCTAACTACCTCACATTCATTGTCACGCTTTCCATAATGTAAAAATTACCACATTTTCATTTACGACAGAATATATATCAAGTACAAGCGTAACTGATATTTGATATTAATTTTGAATTCCCGAGCCAGCATGATTAATTATGCAGTGACGTGCAAATCATTGTTCGGCATTAACAGGTGAGCTAATCATGTGTCACAGGTGTTACACCTGTGATTAACGAGAGCGTTCAAAAAAGGATTTGTGATTAAAATTTTCTTAAAATGGCCCAATTTCAACCTCATTATTTAATAAATTCATAATAACCAGTTTAGGTAGAACAGGGATTCATTTGATGGTTTGACGATCCTGCTTTTATAAGAAAATGTTAGATTTTGGCGTGATGGTTGTATTATTATTATTATTATTATTATTATTATTATTATTATTGCTGTTTTTGTTGTTGCTGTTGCTGTTGATGTTATTATTATTATTATTATTATTATTATTATTATTGTTATTATTATTATTATTATTGTTATTATTATTATTATTGTTTTTGTTGTAATTATTATTATTTATTATTATTATTTATATTATTATTATTATTATTATTATTATTATTATTGGAAAAGCAGGATGCTATAACCCCAAGGGCTCCTACAAGGAAAAAGTAGTGCAGTGAGGGAGTTAAATAAGTAGGTAAATAAACTACATGAGAACTAATGAGTAATTATACAATGTTTTAAAATCAGTAACTACGTTGAAATAGATCTGTCTTATATAAACTAAAACGAGAGACTTACGTCAGCCTGTTGAACATAAACACATTCCACATTCCGGTCATAGGTTAAATAAAGTTTATTAGTTCAAGGTAAAATTGGTTGTTATTATTATTATTATTATTATTATTATTATTATTATTATTATGATTTCCCGTACGGGAATATTTCCACTTCTTAGGAGGTCCGCATGAGAGGATTTTCCCCGAACGGCCTCATAGTTTCTTTAAGCCACTACAATGGAACCTCGCGGATCAGCAGTGAACCCGGATAGTAGTCACTGCCTCGCAGAAATTCTCCCGAGCGGTCAGCGTGTTAACGACTATAAACCGCTACAATGGAACCTCGCGGATCAGCAGTGTTCGTGGATAGTAACCGACGTCATTGATCTTCATTGATTTATAATCCACGTGGACAAAACTACGCGGAGAAAAACCACGCTGCATTAATCCACTCATAGAAAGTGAGGCAGTATATTTTTCAATTTGTAAATAACTACAGGTAATTTTCATGGTTAGTGTTTTCTGGTGTACATAACGTGAAATTTATGGGTTAGAATTAAAAGGTTTGGATGACTAGGTTAAACCTCTTGGCATAATATACCATTGTATAATATGGTGTCTTTCGTTTCCAGGTTTTACGAAACAAGGCTAGGTGTAGAGCTTAAAATTAGCGTGAATGTTAATGTTTTTAATCTAAGATATGATTTTTTTTTCTTGCTTGATCCTGCTTTTTATATCCTTGGTGATTTTACTATTAGTCCGTTCCTACTAACAACGTATGCTACTCTTCTTTCCCACCTTAATCCCTACATTAAGGGGTTAGTAGCCATGTTGGCCCTCTCCAATGCCTTTTATCAAGGCATCCTCTTCCACGAAATTTCGTCTTTTTATTTATCTAATTTTGTTTATATATGTTTATCTCTTCTTCACTCAAGGTATTAACTACTGTATTGTAATTGTTCACTGGCTTCTTTCCTCTTTGTAAGAGTAAGAGAGACTCCTTAGCTATGGTAAGGAGCTCTAGGAGGACACTCCAAAATCAAACCATTGTTCCCTAGTCTGGGGTAGTGCCGTAGCCTATGTACCATGGCCTTATAATGTCTTAGGTTAATGTTCTCTTGCTTGAGGGCATTCTGAGGCTCACTATTCTGTCTGTTTTCTTAGTCACTTTCATCACTGGGCTATTTTACCTGTCGGGGGACCTTGGGATTTTAGGATCTCTCTTTGCTGACTGAGATTGTAACTTAGCTAGTAATGATAATATAAATGATAATACTTGAATGTTTTATTTTCTCCTCAATAAACTATGATTTATTTAGTGCTCAACCCTTAACCAAATCTCCATGGAAGGAACTTGGTAAAACATTGCTTATATCTTAAATTCAGCAACCATGTTATCAATTTACTTATTTTTTTTTTTTCATATATTTCCTTCTAGATATATTTCTGCACATGTTAATATTTGGAGGTAATTTTACCCATTGTAAGTTTTTTATTTGTATATGAATGTCGATTAATATATGAATATATTTTCACTTGTTCTTCCATTGCTTTGGGCGATCTCATCTCCACAGTCTTCCGTCCTTCCTCTGCCATGCAAC
>NC_090749.1:61390297-61395297 GCF_036898095.1 Palaemon carinicauda
TTGGACCAAGTCCCCTGGACTTTTTTCCGATGAGAGTGACCTCCCCATCCCTCCTTTGAGGCGTCTGAGTGAATCGTCATCGACAGGGGAGGTGGCTGAAGAAGAACCGACTTCTTTAGATGTCTGGCTTGGGACCAAGGTCTGAGAAGAGTACGTAGCCGAGGCGGCACTGGTCTTCTCAGGTCTCTTCGCGCGTTTGATGCATACCTTCTCCAAACTCCGGTTGCATCCTTTAGCTGTGCTCTTAGCACTGGGTCTGTCACTGAAGCAAACTGGAGAGAGCCTAGTACCCTCTCCTGTTCGAGTCTTGATATCCTTTCGGAATCTAGAAGTCTCTTGACAGAGCCCGCTATCTCCTTCCTTTTCTTCGTCGGGATGGAAAAACTGTGTGACAAAAGGTCCCAGTGGATTCCCAGCCACTGGAACTTTTGGGATGGAGAAAGTCGAGACTTTTTTCTGTTGATCTTGAAGCCTAGGTACTCTAGGAACTGGATCACCTGACTGGAAGCTTGCAAGCATTCGGTCTCGGATGCTGCCCACACCAGCCAGTCGTCCAGGTAGGCTACTACCTGAATTCCCTTTAGGCGTAATTGTTTGAGAGCTGCGCTCGCAAGCTTCGTGAAAATCCTTGGGGCTATGTTTAGCCCGAATGGCATGGCTCTGAAGGCGTACAGTCTCCGTTGTAGCCTGAACCCTAGGTAGGGGGAGAGTCGACGGCTGATTGGAATGTGCCAATAGGCGTCTGACAAGTCTATAGAGACTGAGTATGCCCTCTTGGGCAGTAAGGTCCTTATGTGTTGCAGTGTTAGCATCTTGAATTTGCAATTCACTATGAACTTGTTGAGTGGCGACAAGTCCAGAATGACTCTGAGCTTTTCCGAGTCTTTCTTGGGAACACAAAACAGCCTCCCTTGGAATTTGATGGACTTCACCTTTCGGATCACCTTTTTCTCCAACAGTTCTTGAAAGTACTCCTCCAAAACGGGGGTGGAGTGTTGGAAAAACCGAAGGCACGGGGGTGGAGTGGTGTACCAGCTCCAGCCCAGTCCATTCTTGAGTAGGCTTTGGGCCCAGGGATCGAAGGTCCAGCGATCCCAAAATTTCATCAGTCTCCCTCCTACCGGTATCGTTTCACTTGGACTGCCGTCCTGAGGTCTTGCCTCCCTGACCACGACCACCCCTGAATCCCCTTCCCCTTGAGGGGCGCCTAGACGAGCCTCTGGCTGCTCCTCTAGGTTTTGCACGAAAGGAAGAAGACTGTCCTTCGAACGTTGGGGTGAATGTGGTTGACTGACCTGGCACAGCCTGGGGTACCCACTGAAAAGTAGTCGGGGTTTGTGCCACCATCTGGGGCACTGGAGGCAATGGCAATTGCAGTTGCTGTTGCTGTCTATAAGGCTTGGCTGGCCGAGACGGTAGCCTAGTCCTCATATTCTTCCTCTTTGGTTGAGGACCCTCATCCGGGGAAGATTTTCTTTTGATAGCCAGGCCCCACTTCTGGAGAAGGTTTCTATTCTCCACGGCGGCCTTATCAACAACCTCTTTGACCACATCGGTAGGGAAAAGGTCTTTTCCCCAAATGTTGGAGGAGATTAACTTCCTTGGCTCGTGTCTCACCGAAGCCCCGGTGAACACGAACTCCCTGCAAGCTCTCCTTGCCTTGACGAAGCCATAAAGGTCCTTCGTCACTGTGGCTAGGTGAGACTTAGCCACTACCATCAACATTTCATGGACCTTGGGGTCACTTGCCATCGTCTCAAGAGTAGTCTGATGAGACATTGAGGCAGCCAGTCTTTCTTTTGTCTCGAACTCTCTTCGTAAAAGAGATTCGGACAGCTTGGGGAGGTCCTCGCCGAATTGCCGTCCGGCAATATCAGCCTCCAACTTTCCCACTGAGAATGTCAGATGGACATCCTTCCAGTCTTTGTGGTCCATAGGCAGGGCCAGCGACAAGGGTTTACACTCCTCCAGGGAGGGGCAAGGCTTGCCGGCCTCGACTGCCTTTAGGACAGCCGCAAACCCTTTCTGTAAAAAGGGGAAGGCTCTATCAGGAGAGGACACAAAAGAAGGGAGCTTCTTGCTCAATGCAGCTACCTTCGAGTTAGAGAAGCCCCTCTCTTTCATCGAGGATGAAAGTAGGGCTTGAGCCTTAGCGTGGTCCATAATAATGACCTCCTTCGGCTCTGTCTCCTCCCTTGAAGCTGGTTCTTTTCTCAGCCGGACATAGCAGTCCAGATATGATGCCTTGCTGGGCTAGAATTCTACCTCCTCTAGGGGAACTGAACCCAGCTTATCCGAGATGACGATCTTTCCAGTCGTCATCGGCATGTGCTCAGCATACCTCCATGGGTTAGCATCTGAGCATATGGGAAGGTCTTTACCATTGAGCCTTTTCGGGGCCCATGTGATTCTGCCAGGGACTGCATACGCAGTTCCATTGCAGCCGCCTTCTCCTGATTCTCCTTCTGCATTTGTTGGATCATTCCAACAATCGAAGAGAGGGCCTGTCCCAGTTCTACTGGGAGACCAGCCGATGTTGAGGGATAGGCTCCGGCATCTGAACCGGAGTAGCCGACACCTCGTCGACCACATCCTCTACGACATCCGGGGTTTGAACTTCATCCTGACCTTCTGCCAGGAGGTCTTCTTCCAAACGTTCGTCCAGGTCAGACATCCTGTCATCCAACTGGATGTCTTGCATCGCAACTGCGACTTCCACGTCCACCTGGACTTGATCTTGAGGGATCTCCTCTTGAGGCTGGGGAATCACTGCATCAGCTGATGCCTGGGGAAAAAGATACGCCCTCATCTTCTCACTTGGAAGATAAGGGCCAGAGGTGTTCTTCTTGAAGCCCCTTACCCAAGTACGAAGCTTTTCCCTTGCTATATCCCTTGATTCCGATGTTCTAGGGGAATCAAAAGCCTCAGTAATCAGGTTAGTGCATACAGTACATACCTGAGGGTCCCAATACTGGAGATCATCCTTGGAGACAGCGCATGCTGCGTGTCTCCTACAACACTCATGTCCGCAGAGGTTCTTGCTGCGGAAATTGCAGAAAACATTTCCGCACTTCGGAGGGTCCTCCTGTAAAGAGAAGAAATTTCCATGAGTATCAAGTGAACTATGTATCACTGGATATGCATATTATAGCATAACAATTCAGAAAGGAAAGACACACACTTGTGTTTCCCTCACAACCCATTGCTGCAGCCTTCCAGATAATAAAATCAAAATGGTTTATCTCTTCTAGAGTAACCAATGCAAGGTTTCCATAGGAAACAGGTGGAGCTCACACCTAAGCAATGATTTTAAAATCCTGGATAATAGACAGGGAAGAACTCAGCTTCCTATCTGAGGGCAACAGTAAAGGGCTGTGCAAGAAAACACAATAGTGTTAGAAGATACAGTGCTGTACCAAAACCTTTACTATAGTTTTCTTCTTACTGTATATGCTATACAGAAGAATACTAGTACAGTATAAGGGGGATGTGTGCCGGCCTGCCTTTGCCGGCCGGCACACACTACAACTAGCTTTAAAGTATACTACTTAACAGCTATAGGGCGGCAGCACTCTGGTTCAAATGCCTGTGCCGGTCGGCAGCTACTGCCGGCCGGTAACAGTCAGTGTTGGCCGGCAATGGCTGCCGGCCAGCAACTACACAAGGTAGTACCCAGCTGCCGGCCACACTCTTGGTGACCGGCAGACAAGGGCTGACATAAGCCGGCCGGCAAAGGTACAAGACCGATGCCAGCCGGCAGCAAAAGAACCAGAGAACTACACCTGCCCGGCTGCCGGCCTCATAGGCCGGCAGCCGGGACAGGTACAGCACTAGAAGAAAATAGAATGGATGCCGGGATAAGAGTGTACACTACCTCCAAGCCCGGCAACCGAAAGAGTGCATATAAGGAAGGGGAGAAACTAATTCAGGCTTCCTTGACCAATGCCGTCCGGCTCTGCCGGCAGGCATGGATGAGGGACCAAGAGAGGTCCGGGCAGCACTCGAAAACATAAGACCCTTGCCGGCCAGCAGCTCTGCCGGCCGGCAATGGGCTGAGTCAATTCCACATCCCAACCTATACTAGGTCCAGAAGTAGAACGACGTACAGTACAGTAAGACCCCTGCCGGCCAGCTCTGCCGGCCGGCAAGGTACAGTACAGTAATGGCTAGGCCATTACGGAGATAGAGGGGGAAGGGACAAGAGGGTCCGGCCAACCTTGCTTTAGTGACAGATCACCCGCAGCCAAGAAACTTATCTTAGCCTAAGGGAGATCTAAGGGGAAAGGCCAGCAATACTTGCCAGCTTCCAGAGCACCAAAGCAAGGAAGGCGTTGCTACTCCCAAGGGAAGAACTTATCCTCCCCGAGAACAGCAACAGGACTTAGTCTGGTCGATCACAAAAGAAGGAATCATAACTACAGAAACCTTCGGTAGTGACCTAAGGGAGCTAAGCTCCCTTTGTATGTGTTAGGTCAGCGAGGGGACTCTGCCCCAAGCCAGACAACACAGACTCAGACTAAAAACTCTGTAGTTCTGTCCCTCTTGAACCATAACTACAGGAACAGGAAGGTACAGTAACACCCTAGTATAGTTTTATCGAAAATAAATTCGGAAAAAAACCACTTAGGGATAAGCCCAAGGCTTAAACAGAGGGAAAGGGATTGCATACCTTCTCCGAAGAAAAGAAAGCAACCGGGGAGAATGATAAAGTATACTAAAGCTCCATAAGCAATTAGCCTAGGCACCAAGAGAATCGATTACCTAATTCACCGAAACTCACACGTATACAATCTTGGAAATATTCCACACAGTCTAAAATGTATAAAATATAGCCTAAAGCTTCATAAAATTTTAATTACACTCGGAAAAACCAAATTCATGCATGAAGTACTAGGACCAAACGACTAGGCTACATGGCCTAGCGTAGGCCAGAATGGCGAATACTTTGCCAAATAATACTAAGCATGAAAGGAAATCCTATGTAAAGCTAAATAGCTAAA
>NC_090749.1:61402797-61407797 GCF_036898095.1 Palaemon carinicauda
ACAAGTAATTCCTCTCTTTGTGTATTTACAGTAGGTGTTACACAGGCACGAAATTTGGCCTTTTAAGTAAATGTCATAGCAAAACTCAATAATATTCAGATATTAAAGGAAAATAATCATCTAGAATAATATAATGATGTAGAAAATTTGAAAAATTGCTTTTTCATCTACCATCTAGTGTGGTGTCCATCCCCTCTTCTGGCTGGCTTGCTAAGGAGGTAGATCTATGTAAATTGGTCAAGTTATAGCAGGATTATACCATTTGGTGCAAAAGGGGCTCTTGGTGTTACAGTGAATTCATATTTTCCAAGTGGCCCCCCTCTGGTTAATATCTCGGCTGGATCTGGAAAGAAGAGCCAGTCTGCTACAAAAGGCTTTAGTCTCATTTAGATTGACTGTCTTGTCTCAGTTTTGAAGTATTTTTACTTGCAGATGCAAATGAATTATATATATGAAAATTGCTAAAATTAAAGTTATTATTGAAATTATTGTTGAAAATATTGTTATTATTATTATTATTATTATCATTATTATTATTATTATTAGTATTATTATTATTATTATTATTATTGTTACCAAAAATATTAAAATTACTATCTGCATTCAAGAGCGGTTGGTACATACTAATCAAGGACGTAGGTATGATTGATGATAATTTGCAACTTTTCATCTTCAGCAGCAAAAGGGGTTTCCATATGTGCACGCTGTAGCAAGGGTTCTTTGCTGCCTGTTCGGCTTCCAGTAGGGCTGGCTTCTCACTATCCAAGGAAAACATGCTTCGTAAAGCAGGTTCTTTAGTATCTAACATCCGTTGAATGCACATCCCCCTGGTGGAATGCATGTGTTTAGTCTTGTTATCTATGCGTCATTGTTGGAGACTACTCTTTGCCGTCTCCGCAATGGTCACAATCGGATGACGCACAATTTTCTGCTGGCTGGCCAACATCAAACCATATGGTGACGACTGTTTGATACCCTCGACTGTTAGGCATTTGTTGACTGAATGCCCAATTTGTAGCACAGAAAGAAACAGCTATTTTGTTTGAGGGGTCCAGGTAAGGATTGGAGGTTCATCCTTGATATGATCTTTGGACATGGAATGTCGAATAATGCTAGAGGCATTTTTAGATATATTTCAGAAGCAGGTCTTCTATAAGCCATTCAAATTTGAGAAAATATTTGGTTTTATGTTTTTAATTGAATTTTGTTTTACTTTTTATTCATAATAAACGATATCGGTTGTCAATGACCTTCGAGGTCAGGATGTCGGAAAACTCCCAATCATTCATTCATTCAACACTTTTAAAATATTTTCCAGTGTTGACAGTTCTTGCTTGCTAGAACTGCTCATCATCTTTCTAACAGAAGAAACATTGTTTCTTATCAAGTGGACATGTACAGAACCTCGTGAATGGTGTTGAAGAGCCAGATGGTTATGGGTCTTATTTGTTCATTTCAGTACCAACTCTTTTCTCACCATGTTCTTAGCACTGTGGCATTCAGCACTTGATGCTGTGTTCTTCATACTGTTTTGCTATCATTCTCACTGGCCCTCTCTTCGAAAATGTCCAGTACATACTGGTAGTAGTCTGTCTGAGGATGTTGCACCAAGTCTTCCCTTTTCAGCAACACATTGGCATAGCATACACTACTTCCATTTGGTAGACTCTTTTACTACAGTAATCAGGCCACTAGATAAACGAGCTCCTTCTGTTAAAAAAAAATGTCTTTACACATCTGTAACTATTAGCATTTGATTCCTCGTCCTTGAAAAAATGGCAGTGTAAAACAATGGTTTGATTTTGAAGAGTTGGTTACCATAGCTAAAGTGTCTCTTTTATCCCTACCAAGAGGAAAATAACACTCTGAACTGAACTCTCAACAGTTTCCGCAAATACATATCTTATTTTTTAGTGTCAAGGTACTTCTATGATTACTCTCCACAGAAAGGGAGGATCCCTCCAATTACCCCAGTGTATCTGTTAAAATAAAAGCATTATTTTATTTAGAATATCAGACTTAGACGTGAAGATTTATTTTCAGCAAAATCAAAGATGGTGGCCTTATGGGATTCGGTGCGAGTAGAAACTTTGTTTTTTCCGAGTGCTCACATAAGGTATAAAATCAAACGAGTTAAAATTTGAATTTAGTAAGCCTGATTATATCCCTTCCACCCGGCAACTATACCCAATAACCCCCCCCCCCCCCACCCCCAACCCCCCTTCCCCCAGATCTGACAGATGTACCAGACGGTGAAGTTTGGCATTAATAATACGCGTTAATCATCCCTTGCCAAAACGTACCATCAGAACCAATTGAATACACATAACTTTTGGATGTTCTCTCGTGTTAGGGCTGTTAATACCATCGGAATGTCTAGTCGCAACCAAGAGGAAGGACTCTGAGAAGACTTCTGAAGGGGCTGAGTTCTGTCATTCAGGGGCAAAAGCATATTAGTGTAAATTACTCATTTATGTTGTTTGCTCTATTAATATTATTTATTAGTTTAGGTTAGAAAGATAAACGTATTACCGCACATAAAACACACACGCAAATTAATGCCTGTTATAAATATTTGTTATTACCATTCTACAATCTTATAAAGTTATTGGTTCAAAACTTCCTTTAGTTGTTAATTATTATAATCAATCGATAGCCATTTATATAGTATATATCATTTACTTTATATATATATCTATATATATATTATATATATATATATATATATATATATATATATATATATATATATATATATATATATATATATATATATACATATATAAATATATATATTATATATATATATATATATATATATATATATTTATATATGTATATTATATATATATATATATATATATATCTATATATATATATTTATATATATATATATATTATATATATATATATATATACATATATAAATATATATATATATATATATATATATATAATATCTTATATATATATATATATATATATATTATGTATGTATATATATGTATGTATATGTGTGTGTTAATTCACTTTATAGGGTAACACGATATTCTGAGTGATCCACGTTTTTGATACATTTATTTTATTATTTTATTAAGGAAGTCACCTCAAAACGTATGAACTTACCTCTCTGATACATAGATACACTTGTATATATATATATATATATATATTATATATATATATATATATATATATATATATATATATGTATAATATATATAATATATATATATATATTATATATATATATATATATACACACATATATATATATGTATATATAATATATATATATATATATATATATATATATATATATATATATATATACTATATATATATATATATATACTGTCTGTGGGGGTGGTATGTAAGCATGAATGTATTTGACAGATAAGTTCATACAATTCGATATGACTTCCTCAATGAAATATTTGAAAAAATAAATGCATTTAAAAACATGAATTTGTCCAAATTCCAGGTCACCCTCTAAAAATGAATAAAAACTCACGAATACAACTTAGCAAAACCTAGTTTTTGTGTTGGAATATCCGCATTAAATTTATTCCTTTTTCACTGTGACATCTTTCTGACATCCCAAATACTGTTGCTGTTGACAAGAAGATATTGAAATGGGAGTATTTTTTCACGGCGCGAATATTTGCAAATTGGAATTTTTATTCGTGTCCAATATTTCTGTCTGACTTTTTTTTTTTTTTTCCTTAATGTAGATGTGACGCGTGACTATTTGTTTTTGGTTGCTATATTGTACCGATATTTGTATAGAGTATTTTTTTCACTATGCTGTATATAGCCTATGTAAATTACGTTTGTTAGATATAGGTATGAATAATATATGAATATATGGGTGGAATGAATTCTGTTATGTAGGGAGATTATGTATGTATTTTGAACATTATATCGCTGATGATAATATATATATATATATATATATATATATATATATATATATATATATATATATATATATATATATATATATATATATGTGGTGTGTGTGTGTGTGTGTGTGTATATATATATATAATATATATATATATATATATATATATATTATATATATATATATATATATATATATATACACTGTATATATATATTGTAAGAAAGATGTTCTTTATAAGAAATTATGTCTCCATATGCTTCAAAAGACAAACTGAATAGGTGCCTGTTTCAATGATTTGAAATGAGAGAGAGAGAGAGAGAGAGAGAGAGAGAGGAGAGAGAGAGAGAGAGAGAGAGAGAGAGAGAGAGAGAGAGAGAGAGAGAGAGAGAGTTAACTACCAGAATAAAGAAGTCTGGCTAAATTTTTCTCCGCCGATGGATGGACGGATACTCGAGCGTTGCAGAATACGTGGTCGTAAAAAGCGAGAGTCGTAAAAGCGGCTTTATGCTCTTTAGGATTACACGGGAGGGGAAAGCAGAAGAAGGAAGAGAAAGAAAGAAAATTATCACCTACTTCTTGTCTCGTCTTGGCTTCATTGATTATGAATGGAATCCTCGACGTCTGTGATACCTGTAAAACTCTTTTGAAATTAGTTCTCAGTGGGCCATTACAGTGTTCATGGGTCCATCACTAGGCTTTTTAGGGTAGAAGAGACTCTCTAGCTATGGTAAGCAGCTCTTCTAGGAGAAGGTCACCTCAAAATTTAACGATTGTTCTCTAGTCTTGGGTAGTCCCATAGCCTCTGTACCATGGTCTTCCACTGTCTTGGGTTAGAGTTCTCTCGCTTGAGGGTACACTCGGGCACACTATTCTATCTAATTCCTCTTCCTCTTTTTATGTTAAAGTTTTTATAGTTTACATATGAAATATTTATTTCAATATTGTTACTGTTCTTAGAATGCTATTCTACCTTGTTTCCTTTCCTCACTGGGCTATTTTCCCTGATGGGGACCCTGGGCTTATAGCATCCTGTTTTCCAACTAGAGTTGTAGCTTAGCAAGTAATAATAATAATAATAATAATAATAATA
>NC_090749.1:61412797-61415297 GCF_036898095.1 Palaemon carinicauda
AGATCAAGTGTATTAATCTGTTATAACAATATATTCAGAATATGAATTATTAGTTATGAATCAAATTATGCTGTTTAGGGTTGTGGTGTCCTATTGGAAACGTCCATGCCGGGCAATCTTCCAGACTGGGATTTGAGTATCACTCGAACTCGATAGTTTCTTGTATTGTCTACAACCTCATCATCCTTGTTACCTAAAGCCGAGTGGTTAGAGGGAGCTTGGTAGATCTACTTCCGAGTCATCAGGAGCCATTGCCTGATCGTCCCTGGTCCTAGCTTGGGGTCTGATCATATGTATATGTAGTCAGTATCTAGGTCATTTTCTTGCTAGCTATCACATTGTCACCCTCCTTTGCTTCTGCCATTCATGAGCGGCTTAAAACCTTTAACCTTTTGTATTTTGGGGATATTTTTCTGATTACTTAGATGCTTCGACTTTAATTTATAGTAATAACTTGTAGATAACCCTGTATCTAAGGCAACTAAAATGCATGATGTTTTACTAAAGGTATTTTAGAGACTGTGGTTTCTCTGAAGAATTACAGATGTGAATTTTTATATCTCTGATGTGTCACAATATTAACAAGAAGGTTATTATTGATAATAATAGTTTTAAGTAATATGAGGAAAGTTTATTTATAATAATAATAGTTTTAAGTAATTTTAGGAAATTATAAGTGTTTGTAAAATGAGAATGTGACAGGGCGTGTGTAAAAAGGAGGTAGGAAGGCAGGGGGGGGGGGGGGGGGGAGCTTAGGTTGATGACGCTGTTACTCCCAAAAAACCGTACTAATGGCATCATCTCACACTCATTTTTTATATAAGTACATTTTACTAAAAAAAAAAAAAAAAAAAAAAAAAAAAAAAAACGGTTTTCACTTTCACAATTCATGTTTACACGTTCTAAACTTGTTTTCATATTCGATATTTGTTTTTACATTAAGAATTTATAATTTCACATTCAAATTTTTCACATTCAAAATTCATGTTTTTATATCCCAAATTCATGTTTATACGTTCAAAATTCTTGTTTTGGCATTCAAAATTCATGTTTTCACATTCAAATTCTTGTTTTCGCATTCAAATTCAAGTTTTCACATTCAAATTCTTGTTTTCGCATTCATGTTTTCACATTCAAAATTCGTTTTCACAATCAAAATTCATGTTTCCACATTCAAAATTTGTTTTCACATTAAAAATTCCTGTTTACACAATAAAAAAAATCGTTTTCACATTTAAAATTTGTTTTCACAACTAAAATTCATGTTTTCACATTCAAAAATTCGTTTCCACAATCAAAATTCATGTTTTCACATCAAAAATTTGTTTTCACATTAAAAATTCATGTTTTCACAATTAAGATTCATGTTTTCATATCTAAAATTTGTTTTTCACAATTGAAATTCATGTGTTCACATTCAAAAAATTTTTTCCACAATCAAATTCAGGTTTTCACATTAAAAAATGTTTTCATATTAAAAATTCATGTTTTCACATTTAATTTTTTTTTTTCACAATTAGAATTCATGTTTTCACATTCAAAATTCGTTTTCGCAATCAAAATTCATGTTTTCACATTCAAAATTCGTTTTCGCAATCAAAATTCATGTTTTCACATTCAAAATCTGTTTTCACATTCAAAATCTGTTTTCACATTAAAAACTCGTTTTCACAATCAAAATTCATGTTTTCACATCAGAATGGGATTTCACAATCAAATTAACAAATACAACGGGTTTATATACCATTTATAAATTTTCGAAAGGAACCCCTTCTAAATATGGTGCTTCTCCCTGCAATGGGGAATATGCCATTAACTAACCTCTATGTTCTTTGTTATCGCTTTATTTATTGTTTTTTTATTAAGAAATTTGCTTAAACACGTGACAAATTTAAGAAAGAATGAGAGGCAATAACATTCTCAACTTTCAATGTTGAAAATAGACCATTTGTATGCAAGGATGTACAGTTCAAGGCCTCACTACTGTATCCTACTTTCACATTTCTTTTCAGCAAGAAAGAGCAACTTTTATTTCCCAAGTGTAGCTCATTGCCAGTTTGTCGCCATAGAATCCATTATTTTATTTTGGAACGTCCTTAGAAAGAGCTCATACGAAAAACAAAAACTGTATTTTCTGGCAAAAATTATTTAAATGTTTATGTAGAAGACAGAGATAAAAAAAATACACTTTTCATTTCCTTTTAAAAGATTATATTTCCAGGGTTTTTTCTTATTGCCAGTTTGTCGCTAAAGAATTAATTTTCTTTATTTCCAAATTCTTAAATAAGGAGCTGATTTTTAAAAGACAAAATAAAACCATTACTTTTCTAGTTAAAAAAATACTGATTTAAAAACGAACAATAAAAAGATATTAGAACATTTTAATAAAAAAAGGACTAGATATCTTATTTCTATTTAAAAGGCTTTTTTACTTTGTTTCTTATTGCCAGTTTTGTTCCATATAACCCTTTTTTATATTTCGGAACTCCAATTAGAAGCA
>NC_090749.1:61425297-61430297 GCF_036898095.1 Palaemon carinicauda
TAATTACCTGTGAATACTCATAGTGAAAGGATTTGTGTATCTCTATGATCTGCAAAGTTGTACTAGTCAGGGGCATCCATACTAGGTTGGTTTGCCCTGAGCTATCAGACAATAGCCTCCCACCATCATAAATCATTAGTTGGCCAGCGTGGTTATAGAAACTGGCTAAACCCCAGACTTGAAGAAAGACAGGCTAATAAGGCCTTTGTTAAATCTGAGGATTAAGTTTATATCACCACGATGGCCAGCTGCGGATTGGTGATGATGGGAGACTTTAGTTTGATGGCTCATAGAAAACCATCTTTATCCTGGCGATAAACAAACCCTTTCACCAAGTTAAGGTATCCCCCACTCAGAAAGTGGGTTTATGTCTGTGGTTGTATAGATATCACCTAGAAGGCTCTCTTTTCCTCACTGGGATATTTTTCCCTGGCAGAACCCTTGGGCTTGTAGCCCCTTGCTTTTCCAACTAGGGTTGTGGCTTGGCTAGTAATAATAATAATAATAATAATAATAATAATCTAAACGCCACTAGCTATTCTTAAGGACCAACGGGAGGTCACACACAAATCATTACCCATCAAATGATGCATGAAATGACTCGGCCATGGAGAAGAGCTACAAATCTCTCGAATTTTAACTTTGAATTTATTGAGTTCACTGTTTATGCGGGTTAGAGTGTAAGTTTATTTAAGAAAATTTAATATCAATAATGATTTTGATAATTATGATAGTAAAATATTTAAATAATTTTATCATTCATTATAATTTGAAGGATTTAATATGTCATTTCATGCGTTTTTATTTATTGTTTTTTTATTGTAAATAGAGAAATAAAATAATATTAATTGTTATTAAAAGATAATGTTTTGTTTTATATGTATACATACACACATACATATATATATATATATATATATATATATATATATATATATATATATATATATATATATATATATATATATATATATATATATATATATATATATATTGCCAGACACTTTTTATATACAAATTTAAAAATCATAATTTGGCAATTATTTTCAACTTATTTTTTAGCTAAATAATTGTTGTAAATATTATTTTCCTCTAACAAGTTAATATTTCTATTGTTAATAATAGTGATGACAAAAATAATATATTCCACTAAAACATATAACATTCACTTAAGGCTGGCCATACATTATTCAACTTGTTGTACAACTTGGTTGGGTTGTATGAAATGTTGGACAGTGTATGGGCAGGTTGTACAACAAAATTTTGGTTGGTTGGTTTGGTTGGAGAGAATCAAAGCAGCTTTGATTTTAAGGGGGCGTGGCCTTATGTTGTACAACCTTTTGACAGTGTGTGCGCTTGTTGTAAAACTTCACAACCAACATCAGTTGGAAGCCTATTTTGACTGCGAGTAGTCCTTGCTTTAAAGACACGTTCTTTTGGAAATAGCTGTTTTATAAAAGTGTTAAATAGACGTGATGGCAAATATAAATGACACTGAACGGTGGAGAAGTTTCATTGATACATACAGAAGTTTACCTGCGATTTGGAGAGTGAAAAGCGAAGAATATAAAGATAAAACTGGTGCGGGCGGTGATGACATGTACGAACCAAGTTTATGGTATTTCGAGATCAAGAAATCCAGATACCTGGAGATAGTAATTTGGATGAGAGCGATGACCAGGGAATTGGAAATACAGTAGTTACCAAGAGAAAAATGCGGACTTCTCATGATACAACTAAAGATCACTATTTGCAAAAAGCCGTCGAACATTTAGATTTCATAAAAGAGCAGAAACTCATGAAGGACGAAGCCGCGATCTATGCGGATAGCTGGGTGGTATCCTACAGAAAGCTGAACGAGACACAAAAGTTGTATGCAAAAAAAGCTATTGATGAGATTCTTATAATGGGCCAATTAAACCAGTTAACATTTGATTCTGTGTCACTATCGTCCAGTAGGTCAAGTACTCGTGCATAAACCCCATTGACATTTTCAACCCAACCTGTATGCACTTATCATTTATCCAATGAAAATGTCTCGACTGACATAAGCCAAGGGAGTCAATATACTATAACTGAACTTTTTCAAGACCCGAATTATTCTTTAAACTAATTGTGGAATACCTATATTAAACTTCAAGGATAAAAATACATTCATTTGGTACAGTAGTTTATTTTTAGTTTGCATTATTTAAAGGAAACGTTTTTGAACAATGTAATATTTAGTTTATGTATTTTTATAATGTTGTAGTATACCTAGATATAACTTCAAGGATGCATATACATTCATAAGGTACAATATTTTATTTTCATTTTTCATTGTTTAAAGGAAATCTGTTATTTTTATTAAGAATGTAATATTCAGTTAATACATTTTTATAATGTATATTACTTAATGGCAATAAACTTTATCAGTTTTTGATGTTTTATTGCTGTTCTACCCTTGCAGAAGGTTGTTGTAATCCTAACATTTTCCACTGCCATGGGACTGCACCATCAGTATAGAAATACTGACAAAACTTGTTCCTTACTTGCTCAGCACATGTGGTAGAATTTCTTTTCTGAGTTGGTTGTAATGGGACTAGTTGTTGCGGATCAGATCTCCAAGAACCCTCCTGTACAGTTGCAGTATCTATATTTTCTATATCAGCGCCTTGAAAATATAACTGTCTATTCTTTTTCAAGATATAATTGTGTAGATAGCAGCATGCCAATGTGATTCGTGCAGCTTTTTCAGGTGCTAAATTTATAGTAGTAAATAAAATCCGAAACCTGCTAGCTAGAATCCCAAAGCAATTTTCAATAATTCGTCTTGCTCGAGATAATCTAGAGCAATAGATTCTTTGTTCATCTGTTAGCTGACCAGTGAAGGGTTTCATTAGATTTTCAGAGAGGGCAAATGCATCGTCTCCTTCCATGACATACGGCATTTTCCCATAATTTCCTACAGGTAAATCCTCTGGATCTGGAAATGTAATGTCATCGTTTTCAAGTTGTTCAAAGAATTTGCTGTTAGATTGAACTCCTCCATCTGATGCTCTTCCATTTGCTCCAGCCTCAGCATATATGAATTCATAGTTGGCATTTGCAATGCCAAACAAGACAATGCTGAATGTTTTTTTATAATTATAATAGTATGAACCTGAATATGCTGGTTTTTTTATGTTGAAATGTTTACCGTCTACCGCTCCAATACAGTGTGGAAAATTCCACTTTCTTTTAAAGGACGTAGATAGTTCTTTCCATTCATCTTTTGAAGTTGGAGTTTCAATTATTTTCTTCTTGTTGAGCACACTAATTATAGCATTGCAAGTAGGTAAAATAAACTGACCTATAGTTTGGGGAGCAATTCTCGTCAAAAACTTTAAACCCTCATATGATTGACCGGTCGGTAAAAATCGTAAAGTTGTTGACAGCTTTTGGTGTACTGTTATCACGTCATCCCTCATTCTCGTAGCCTTTTTTTTTTCAAGAAAGGCGTAACCAGGCTTAACAGCTCCTGATAGGTTTCATTGTCCATTCTCAAGAAATTTTTGTAATCATCTGGAGCAGTTTCTTTTAGTTCACGTAACAAAATCACATGAGAATTATGTGAGTGATTTAGCAACCATTGTTTTGCCCAATGCTTTCTTTTTTTACGTACTTTTTTTCGTTCTCAGCTGCACATAAACTGATTATTGTACCACATAAAAGTATTTCTTCATCTACTTCCATTCCGTAATTATTTTATTTGGAATTCTAAGACAACAATAATATGCCACAGAGCGTGTTATTCAATACAGATCGACATCTATAACTAATGTTGGACGACTTGGTCTTACAGTGTATGCTCTAGAGCAGAAATTGTTGGCCAACATTGTTGTCCAACCAAGTTGGATAATGTATGCCCCGCTAAATCTCCTCCGTTCATACAACCCTTTTGGAAATGGGTAGGGGGGGGGGTGTCAGAGTTTTGAAGACTGCAATACCTCCCTGCCGAAGGCCCAGCAGGGAGCTATCTGACAAGGCGCAGGCAGTGCCTTTTGGAAACATCAAAAAGGAAATTGACTATTCACAGTGCGCGGCACAACTGATATATTTCCCGCCTCTCAGCTGTTTGTGTGAGAAGAGTTGCCAAATAGGGAATTCTTATCAGCATTCCTGTGTACGGGGAAAGAGGTTGATTATATGAGAGAGGAGAGAGAGAGAGAGAGAGAGAGAGAGAGAGAGAGAAAGAGAGAGAGAGAGAGAGAGTTTTTTGTGAATTGTTTTCGTATATCGATATGAAGAGACAATATTACTATAATCTGCCAATTTTTGGAAGATTAACACCAGTTGTTCAGGAGAGAGAGAGAGAGAGAGAGAGAGAGAGAGAGAGAGAGAGAGAGAGAGAGAGAGAGAGTGGTTTTGTGTTAAAAATAGTGTTTTATCATTATTGGTCTAATTATTATTTGATTAAATTAGATAAATAACAGTTATTATTCTAATCTTCACAGATGATGCATATTTCAGTATTGGGGTGGCTCCAAGAAAACTTGATGACAGTCACTTCCACGATCACCCTTTTGCCTGGATAACTTTTAACTAGAACGGGCACTTGGTAGAGCACATACCTTCGCCACTGCCACTTTTGTCACCAAAAAAACTGATGATATGGGTATCTGATTCCAATACACACATATCACAAGACAGGCAATATAATTATGCATATTTAGGCGCTAGTGTCATGCAAATCACATAAAAATTGGCCACTGTATGGTAAAAAATAATTTTTCACCTTTTTATGACCTTGTTCTTGACTTTTACCACAATCACTCCCTAAATCTTATCAAATTATCCTTGAATCATGGCCAGTCACCCCGCCAAATTTAACGAGATTCGGTCAAATATGTTTTGAGTTATGTGCATCGCAAACACACAGACAGACAACACTTATCAAAACATGACCTTTGCCGCAATGAAGTTGGAGAAAGTAATAATAATGTTATGGGAGACGAACTCATTTCTTGTCGGGTGGAAAT
>NC_090749.1:61437797-61445297 GCF_036898095.1 Palaemon carinicauda
ACAGCCCACCCTCCCCCGTTATCCACCACAGATGAAGCTTCATAATGCTGAATCCCCTACTGCTGCTACCTCCACGCTCATGAAAGGCATCGGAGGCAGCAGCAGGGCCTATCCAGAAACTTTCTCTTTATTATATTGGAGAAATTCCTACTTAAAATTAACAAATGTTGAATGAGGTGTAAAACAGATCTGTGCGCAAACAAAATTTTGTAAATAAATAAAAACTGCTATTTAATAGTAACGATTTTAGGAAACGAAATAGGTTATTGTATGAATAGATCTGTAGCAAAGCGATTAATACTCGCGTTGGGTGGAAAAGCCAACGACCATGGATTAATGGTCCTATTGACGATAAAGATATTTTTGTGAAAGAAAAAGTTCAACCCACATGAAGTATGTTTTAATTGAGAGTTGGGAAAAAGGTTATTAATATTATATATATATATATATATATATATATATATATATATATATATATATATATATATATATATATATATATATATATATATATATATATATATACACAGACACAGACACAGAATACATCCTTTTATCTTGTTCGTAATACTAGGTGGGAGTTAATTCTAATAACCAGGCCTTTTCCATCATGAGTCTCAATCCTACACAGTATTCTAGCAGTTTTATTCCAGCTGTTACCGAGTTGTGGAATGATCTTCCTAATCGGGTAGTTTAATCAGTAGAACTTCAAAAGTTGAAAATTGAGGCAAATGTTTTTATGTTGACCAGGCTGACATGAGTCTTTTTATAGTTTTTATATGACATATCCGTGTTTGACGTTGTTAATAGTGTATATAGGGCATATATGTTTTGACATCGTCACTGTTTATAGAATGATTTATTGTTAATTTGTTCTCATCATTCCTTTATTTCCTTATTTTCTTTCCTAACTGGGATATTTTTTCCTGTTGGAGCCCTTGGGATTATAGCATCTTGTTTTTCCAACTAGGGTTGTAGCCTGGCTAGTAATAATAATAATAATAATAATATATATATATATATATATATATATATATATATATATATATATATATATATATATATATGTATGTATATGTATATGTATATTTATACATATATATATATATACATATATATATATATATATATATATATATATATATATAAACATATATATATACATATATATATATATACATATATGTATATATATATACATATATATATATATATATATATATATATATATATATATATATATATGTATATATATATATATATAAATATGTATATTTATATATATACATATATATATATATATATATATGTATATATATGTATATATATGTATATATATATATTTATGTATATATATATATATATATATATATATATATATATATATATATATATATATATATATTTATATATGTATATAGATATATATATATATATATATATATATATATATATATATATATATATATATATATGTATATGTATATATATATATGCATGTATATATATATATATATATATATACAGAGAGAGAGAGAGAGAGAGAGAGAGAGAGAGAGAGAGAGAGAGAGAGAGAGAGAGAGAGAGAGAGAGAGCCTCACACATACTACGTAGAGCCAAACCATCTGTAAGAGCCTTGCAATTAAATAAACAACTACCCATTCTCTAAATCGTTGTTGTCTTGATACAATCTTCTAATCCTCTTCCCTCTCCCTCCCCTCCTTCTTCCCCCCCTCTTTACCCTTATCTAAAAAAAAAGACAAATCACTGTTAATTTCAAAGTGTTGGAAATTAAAGCATTTTATTTCCAGGCAGATGAGATAAGTCTGGCAACCTGGATCCTCTAAGGACATTTCACCTATTCTCCCTAACCTCTACCTTACCTTACCTCCTCCCTAGTAGTCCTCCCTTAAACCGTCCCCCCCTCCCCCTTACTTCCCTTCTCCCTAGTAGTCCTCACTGGATGCACCTCATAACATTTACCTGGAGCTCCAATTGGCCTTTGAATGTCAGCATCATTTAGCTGGGAGAGAGGAGGTGCCATGCTTGGCTGGTCCAAGAAATTGTAGGGGAATTGTAGGGGATTTAGCCTTGGGGAATTGGGGAATTTTTTGGTCGGGTGTCTGTTCCAGAAGTCTATATATAGGGTCTTCCTTGTGTCTGTTTGTTCATGTTTTTGTATTCTTTCAGTTGTTGATTTTTTCCCCTGATTAATTGTTATAAGATATATTAATGAAATATATATTTTTTATGTAAAGTTTTAATTCTTTTTTTTTGCATCTTTTTGTAATTTTTGTATTCTTGCATTTTTTTATGTTGATTAATTGTTGTAAAATATATTTTAGGAATAAATATATTTTATGGAAAATTGTTGCATTTAAGGCATATAATAATCATATTCTTAATTGCAATAATTATAAAATATGTTTTATCTGCCGGTGATAAAATATTAATTACTATCTCATTACTGTTAATTATATAATCAATACTAAATTCCCTTAATAGTAAAAAGTTGTACATATGCCCACATACAAGGATGTTTGAATAACTGGAAATGCTTGAAAATAATTTAGTTAGTACATTACACTTGTCTGGAATTACGTAACTCACAAACAGAGTGATGTGTATGAGTAAAATGTTCTACTAACCAGTTTTAACACCAGTATAACATAATCCTTGGTCTGATCACTCACAGCAAACCAACCTAGTATTGGTGTCCTTGACTATTACAGCTTTGCTGATCATGGCGATACACGGACCCTTTCACCAACTCTATATATATATATATATATATATATATATATATATATATATATATATATATATATATATATATATATATATATATATGAATTTTTATATATATATATATATATATATATATATATATATATATATATATATATATATATATATATATATATATATATATATATAAATATATATGAATTTATATATATATATATATATATATATATATATATATATATGAATTTATATATATATATATATATATATATATTTATAAATATATACATATATATATATATATATATATATATATATATATATATATATATCTATATATCTATCTATCTATCTATCTATATATATATATATATATATATATATATTTATATGAATTTATATATATATATATATATATATATATATATATATATATACATGCAGTATATGTACATATATATATATATATATATATATATATATATATATATATATATATATATATATATATATAATATATATATATATATATATGTTTGTATGTTCATACATATATATATAAATATATATATATATACATATATATATATATATATATATATATATATATATATATATATATATATATATATATATATATATATATATATATATATATATACTTTAAATTTTATCAATCCTTTTAACAAAATATGTAAGGATATAATGAAGTTATCTTCACCATAATCATTTTGTTTTACATTTTTTGTCTCCAGTTTAAAAAAAAAAAGAAGCTTCGTTGATTTTCTGATTTTCAATCATTTCCTTTCAATTGCAATCTTCCTAATTTTCAATCTTTCCATGACCTCTCCTCTTTCCAATTCTAGAGAGACAATGTATCTTTAGTTTGTTTCTTTTTCTTTCATTCTTTAGTGGGAGAAGGTCTTTTGCAACGTGCAATTTGTTGAATAATAATAATAATAATAATAATAATAATAATAATAATAATAATAATAATAATCTAAATCTTACATAAAACCTTACTAAAAACAGTTTTAATGAGACCTACCACACAGAAGGAATCTAAACAAATTTAACAAATGCTATTAAATGCACCTCAAATATAATAATACAATTTAACAACGTAATTTATCAAATATTTACTAAGAATAACTTAAAAGATATACTATTTCATACTTTTAACAATTACAGTAACATACGAGATGGTGAAGATAATAATACGAACTCAAAGGACGTTAGGTACCGTCCCAACAGTCTGTACTGTTATACATAGTTCCGTGGTAAGAGATTGGAGGCTTAATTGGCTACGGATGTTGAAAATATGGGATCATTTATGAGTGAAAACTCACATTTTAAAAGGGAAACAAACATAAGAATACCACTCAACTTAAGGTTCCCCACCTAACCTAAGCTACGAGTCGTATCCTCGCATATTTACCTACAGGAGGGGGGCGGGGGTGGCTGTAGCGCCCGGTGAGTACACCACACACCCCTAAGACTGCCATAACCTTAGATCACCCAAGGATTAAGTTTCAACGTTGTCTTCATTATCCAAACGGCTATACTCCTGGTAAGGTAATACCAAATCATAATATTTCGTAAATCGCAAAAAATGTCTTCATAATATCGTATTTCAGACAATGATACAAAACAACTTTCCCATAAAGGAAGTCGATTTGATAAGTAATAAAAAAAGTTTACGTCTGTCCCAACCAACTACATTCACCAACTAAATATGTATATTATTCCTGTCACACAAAGTAAAAACATACGAGTGGATATTGAACTTTCTTTCACTGGTAATAAAAATGTTAAACTATCGCAGATAGAACAAGGAAAAACATAAAAATGAAAAACTAGATTAAAACAAGACAAACAGGTTCGACGTAAAAAATCCAAATAAATCTACTGTAAATTCAACCAATGGACTCGTAAAAACCCCAATTCCGAATTGGAATGAAAAAGTAATTCATATTGCCGTTGGAAAGTGGACACGGAATGATGGAAATATATATATATATATATATATATATATATATATATATATATATATATATATATATATATATATATATATATATATATATATATATTATGCAATAGTCGAGTCACGAGAGAAGGATTTTGCTGAATTTCACACCAGTAGTCAGCATCATTATTCATGGTAAGAGGGCTTACAGTCTCTTGCATTTAGAGAGAGAGAGAGAGAGAGAGAGAGAGAGAGAGAGAGAGAGAGAGAGAGAGAGAGAGAGATGCTTTGTGGTCCAGGGCAAGAAGAAGGCAGTGGGGTGATGACACTAAGTAAGAGATGCTATTAGGTTCTTATAAAGGTAAATAATCGAATATGATTTTTCTCCAAAAAGACATGTTAGGTAAATGAATAAAGGCATTTCTTAGAGTGGCACACAAACTACTATTATTATTATTATTATTATTATTATTATTATTATTATTATTATTATTATTATTATTACTTACAAAGCTACAACCCTACTTGGAAAAGCAGGATGCTATAAACCCAGGGGCCCTAACAGAGATAATAGCCCAGTGAGGGAAGGACCCAAGGAAAAAAATTAAGAACAATAACATTAAAATAAATATTTCCTATATAAACTATAAAATCTTCAATAAAACAACAGGAAGAGAAATTTGAGAGAATAGTGTGGCCAAGTGTACCCTCAAGCAAGAAAACTCTAACCCAAGACAACGGAAGACCATTGTACCGAGGCTATGGCTCTACCCAAAGACTAGAGAACAATGGTTTGATTTAGGAGTGTCCTTCTCCTAGAAGAGCTGCTTACCATAGCTAAAGAGTCTCTTCCTCCCTTACCAAGAGAAAAGAAACCACTGAACAATTACACTGCAGTAGTTAGCACCTTGAGGGAAGAATTGTTTGGTAATCTCAGTATTGTCAGGTGTATGAGGACAGAGGAGAATATGTAAAAAATAGGCCAGAGTATTCATTGGATAGATAAGTAAAAGGAAAGTTAACCGTTACCAGAGAAAAGGATCCAATGTAGTACTGTCTGCCTAGTCAAAAGGACCCAATAACTCTCTATCAGTAGTATTTGTTCACATCTACGAGTATGTAAGACGTTCTGTACTTGCACTAAGTTCAACTGAAATCAATCGCAAGTTTAAGTGTCACAAAGTAAAAAATAGTCTCTAGTCTTTATCTGTTCTGGGACTAATAAAGATATATAAGAAGATGCAAGGTCAAAATCGTGATATTAATTTACAACCACCCAAATATACACCATTACTATATATATATATATATATATATATATATATATATATATATATATATATATATATATATATATATATATATATATATAAAACAACAACAACAAATGTAGCAATTTCTAGTCTTCTATAGAGCAAAGGCCTCTGACAGTCCTTATACATGTCTGGGGATTTGACCAGTTTTTATCATCACGCAGGCTAGTGTGGATTGCGGATTGCTGATGGTGGGGAGTCCTTTGACTGATCGTGCACCACAAACCAAACTATTATGGGTAACCCTTAATAGTACAGCTTTGGCGATACACAACCATTTCACCACGTTAAGTTATCCCCACTCAGAAAGGGACATATAATTATAATTTTTATATTCACTACCTGTCACCGAAGACCACGAAAATATAATGTTTTTTTGTGGAATCATCATAGAATGCTCTGTTAGCTTCTTCCCAACAAGACCTTTATCGAAACAATATCACATATGAAAGAATCACTGGGGCATCCAAGACCCTTGTTCTTAAGTCTCCTTTGTTTACACGTCCAAAGATTAGACGCCTTGACTTGATTTATAATCCGAGTACGTTGATTACGCCTAGCTTGGGTCCAAGTGTAGACGGAAAAATCCCTTAACTTTCCTGTTCCAGAATAAAGCGAGTCCTCTCATGAAAGGTGTCAAGTGGTTGCACCAACTCGATGTCCACGCATCCCGCTCGCTTCTGTTTTTACCCCGGGTGTTTGATATTGTTTGTTTTTGAGATTTGCTGGACTGAAGAAGGGGAAAATAAGTGATGGTGGAACGTTGACCCAAAAAATCAAGGGGATTCTGTTTTTTCTGGATTTCTGTTCCTCTCTTATTTCTCTCCTTGTGCTCAAGAATTGAGTCTTTACAGATCCCCTTTTTCACGCACATTTTCACCTCTTTTTCCTTTTTTGAACGGAAAGATAAATCCATTTCTCTTCAACTTTACAATTTCAGATTTTTGTGTACGAACACCTTTTTTGGTAATATGATATCTTCATTGATTGTGCATATCGCTCCATACTTTCAAATTAAAATCAGTAATGAACTTTGAAATTCAGATTAATTCATAATTTCAAATTCAGATTAGTTAATAACCTAAAAATTAGATCACTCCCATACTTTAAATACAGGTCACTCCATAATTTAAAATTCATATTACTCCATAATTTATAATTCAGATCATTCCATTATTTCTTATTCAAATCGCTCCATAATTTCTAATTCAGATCACTCCTTAATTTCTAATTCAGATCACTCCATACTTTTAAAATCAGATCACTCCATAATTTAAAATTCATATCACTCCATAATTTCTAATTCAGATCACTCCTTGATCTCTAATTCAGATCACTCCATACTTTCAAAATCAGATCACTCCATACTTTCAATTCAGATCACTCCATACTTTCAAATTCAGACCACTCCATAATTTCCAATTCAGATCGGCTCAATACTTTCAAAATCAGATCACCCCATAATTTTTA
>NC_090749.1:61457264-61459764 GCF_036898095.1 Palaemon carinicauda
TTTCAGTAACATGATATCTTCACTGATTGTGCAGATCGCTCCATACTTTCAAATTAAAATCGCTCAAAAACTTTCAAATTCAGATCACTCCATAATTTAGAATTCAGATCATTCCATAATTTCAAAATTAGACCATTCCTTAATTTCATATTCAGATTACTCCATAATTTCTAATTCAGATCACTCCATATTTTCAAATTCATATCACTCCATAATTTAAAATTCACCTCATTCCATAATTTCAAATCAGATCATTCCATAATTTCAAATTCACATCACTCCATAAATTCAAAATCAGATCACTCCATAATTCAAAATTCAGATTAATCCACGATTTCAAAATAAGATCATTCCAAAATTTAATTTTCCGATTACTCCATACTTTCAAATTCATATCACTCCATAATTTGAAATTCAGACCATTCCATAATTTCAAAATCAGATCATTTCATAATTTCATAATCAGATCACTCTATAATTTCAAAATCAGATCACTCCATAATTTCAAATTTTATACCACTCCATAATTTCAAATTGAGATCACTCTATAATTTCGAATCAGATCACTCCATAATTTCAAAACCAGATCACTCCATAATTAAAAATTCATATCCCTCCATACAATAAAATTCAGATCACTCTTTAATTTGAATTCAAGATCACTCCATAGTATCAATTTCAGATCATTCTATAATTCCAAATTCAGATAACTCCATACTTACAAATTTATATCACTCCATAGTTTCGAATTAAGATCACTCCATAATTTCAAATTCAGACCACTCCAAAATCTAAAATTCAATCTCTAACTGCTGATCAATGCAACGAGTTAGGTACTTGATTATTGGTCAACTGGCGTAGATTACACACACGCTGTCTGAGAGAGAGAGAGAGAGAGAGAGAGAGAGAGATAGAGAGAGAGAGAGAGAGAGAGAGAGAGAGAGAGAGAGAATTGACGCTTACGTGGCCATTGACCCGTCAGATTTCATCATAATTAAAAACGAGAGATGGCCTAGCCGGGGTAAAACTTGCTCTCAACTGGGTGAAACAATTTATCAAGTTCTCTCTCTCTCTCTCACTCTCTCTCTCTCTCTCTCTCTCTCTCTCTCTCTCTCTCTCTCTCTCTCTCTCTCTCTCTCTGTGTGCATGAGTCCAGATCTCATTCCATGAATAATGATGCTTTCGAGTGCTGGGAAACTTCACGAAATTTTTCTTCCCATGATTCAGACGAATGGGTCGTTTATCAAAATACTCATTTTTATTTTTCCTTTGAAATTATAAATTTCTTTTCTGATTCTTAAGCAAAATTAGATTTTATTTGGCAGCACATTGGATAAATATTTTCCAAAGAGTAAATGTTACAGGATGCGTAGCTGTCTTAATTATAATACATATATTTTTTTATTTAAATCTCTCTCTCTCTCTCTCTCTCTCTCTCTCTCTCCTCTCTCTCTCTCTCTCTCTCCTCTCTCTCTCTCTCTTTAACTGGCAAAGTAAATGTTAGAGGATGCCTAGCTGCCTTAATCATAATACATATGTTTTTTTCTTTATTTAAATATTTCTCTCTCTCTCTCTCTCTCTCTCTCTCTCTCTCTCTCTCTCTCTCTCATTCTCTCTTCTCTCTCTCTCTCTCTCTCTCTCTAACACTGCCCAAAGTAAATGTCATAGGATGTGTAGCTGACTTAACCATACTGGATATTATGATTATCTTTATTTGAATCTCTCTCTCTCTCTCTCTCTCTCTCTCTCTCTCTCTCTCTCTCTCTCTCTCTCTCTCCTCTCTCTCTCTCTCTCTCTCTTTGTCTACAAAAGATTTAAAGTTCACTAATGAATGGCAGAGGCTGACCATATATCAGCACCCAAGACCCCTCTCCACACAAGATAAGACCAGGGAGGGCCAGGCAACAGTTTCCGATACAGGCTGATTGTAGGCTCCCCCCACCCCACAAAAAAACTCATACTTAGTTTCACAAACAATAGTGAGATTGTAGACACTACAAGAAACCATGGAGCGTCATTGGATCTCGAATATCCATTACTTTGTGCTCGTCAATTTGAAATTCAAAACTATTTTTGACAGAAATTAGTGCAAAAGAAATATATATATATATATATATATATATATATATATATATATATATATATATATATATATATATATATATATATATATATATATATATATATATATATATATAAACCAGACACTTCTCTTTGTTATATAAGGGACAGTTATATTATATCATTATTATAATTATATCATTATCAATTTTATCATTGAATATATATATATATATATATATATATATATATATATATATATATATATATATATATATATATATATATATATATATATATATATATATATATATATATAAGAAAACTTTTTCAAATCCATAAATCAGAAGTCAGCTGATCAAAACGAACTACTCTCCCCTCCCAAAAAAAAAGCCAAAAAAAGTAAAAAAAAAAGGATTCGAAATGCTCTCTGGTACTT
>NC_090749.1:61469764-61472264 GCF_036898095.1 Palaemon carinicauda
GGTTAGAGTTCTTTTGCTCTAGGGTACACTCAACAACATTATTATATCTGTTTCCGTATTTTATCAGTTGGTGCCCTTAAAGGGCTTATAATTTCCTGCTATTCTAACAAGGGTTGTAGCTTAGCTAATAATAATAATAATAATAATAATAATAATAATAATAATAATAATAAACCTTTGATTATCTACTTATCCGGAAAACTGTCTTCGTGTTCTCAACTGTTCTGACGAATAAAGTCTTGAATGATTCCAGGAACAAATAAAAATTAATATAATAAAATGAATTCCAAATAACATTGATCATATGTGGTATCACAAGTACCAGGGTCACTGATGTTAACGGCTTGAGAAAAAGTAAAATGGCTTGGTTGCAAAATACAAAAAAATCAAAAAATTTAATCAATGTATCTATAAAGAAAAATGATAACCCAACAAACTGCTCTAGAAAGTAAGTCATTAAAGAACAAAATTAAATGGATATAAAAGAAAACAAGAGGAACAAAATGCTGCCCTGACTTTTTGAGGATGCCTTCTGCACAGGAAGTGACACTGTAAATAGACACAGTTGACTTGAGATAGAGAGAGAGAGAGAGAGAGAGAGAGAGAGAGAGAGAGAGAGAGAGAGAGAGAGAGAGAGAGAGAGAGAGAGAGAGAGAGAACTCAGATAAACCAGGAAGATGGTCAATGTACCCCTGCGGCCATTTTTTAAGAAATCACTGATCTGGAAATGTCCAAGAAAATAGAATTGTCATTCATTTTTTCAGCCCAAAAGAAATAATAAGAAATAGAATTAAGATATAAAATGTATTATTGTTATTAGCCTAAGATATTACAGCAAAGAAATTACCACGATACATAAACCAGAAGAATTGGATTTTTATTCTCTATTTTGTATTTTTGTTGTAAGGAAAACCTAAACATTTCAAACAGTACAAAAGCTAAAAAACATTATTTGTAATGTTACTATGTTTTGAATTCCAAGTAATATGGCTCAAAGAAAAAGTAGAAATGTTAAAAATCATTTTTTCTAATCATATAATACATTAATGCATTTCCAAAAACATAAAAAAAATATATTTGGTTTCAGTATATTTCACTTAAAAAATAGTTATACTATGTTAAGTTACAAAAGGAGAAAAAAAATAATGAATAAAACATGAATAAAATCATGAAAACATTAAAAATACAATATATAATCATCAATTTGTACATAAAGGACAGCATTGAATTTTATAATATGATTAAAGAGGAAGATTAAGAAAATGATGAAAAAAGGGTAACCTTTTGATAAACCACCAGACTGCCTAAGGCCCTTACATGAAGCCAGCCCAACCCACCGTTTGAAATTGACAAGAGGAGGAAAACTGACAGAGAAGTGTGCTTAAGTGTAGCCCCAAGCATGAAAACTAAACACAGAAAAGGCGGGAGGCCTCTGGTACTGAGGCTATGCTAGTACATTGTGTAAGACTAGAGGATATTACAATGATTTTGTCATCATCATCATTATTATTATTATCATTATCATCATTATTATTATTATTATTATTATTATTATTATTATTATTATTATTATTATTATTATTATTATCTCAGCAAAACCCTGGTTGGAAAACTAGGATGTTATCCCCAGGAGCTCCAACAGAAAAAAATATCTTAGTGTAGAAAGAAAATAAAGGAAATAGATAAGCAACAAATGTATTGAACAATTAATATAATATATTTTTAAGAACAGTTACACAATTAAAATACATCTTTCATATATAAACTATAGGAGAGGACTTATGTCAACTTGCTAAACATGAAAAAAAAAAATCATTCGCTGCAAGTTTGAAATTTCCGTTATAATAGAAATAATAACTTAACTTTGAAAAGGATGAAATAAAGTTTTAGTTCGAAAATTCCCAAGAGTGGTTTTATTCGGAGAACTGACTGTATCGTGAGAGAGAGAGAGAGAGAGAGAGAGAGAGAGAGAGAGAGAGAGAGAGAGAGAGAGAGAGAGGAGAGAGAGAGAGAGAGAGAGAGAGAACTATACTTATCTGTTGTACATTCGTAGTACTGAATATCAAATCAGGTTGGAAGCGAAAAGGTTTTAATTAAAGAAAACGGAGTCCACCAAGAAGGAAGGGGAAACTACCTTACCCAATTCTTTGTATGTGATACCGTCGGAGCCGAACCCCTTTTCAAATGGAAATCAGCACGAGTCATTTACAGAGATGCAGGTGATGGCGCTTTTACAGCAATCTCTGTATTTCTCTTTTTTTCATATTCGGTTGTTTTTCCTTTCAAGTTCGTATTTTTTCATTTCTTTTTTTATTTTGGAGTGTAAAAGATTCCCTTAACTTCAAAGTTGCACGTTTTTTTATTACCTATATTCCATCTCTTTTGGTTTCCTTGTTCATTCTTGTCATTTCTTTTCCTCTTGTTTCTTAAAGTAATTCTATTCTCCTCCTCAACACTCCGATCTTTAATTAAGTTTCTAACCCAACTAAACATCTTTTAA
>NC_090749.1:61482264-61485281 GCF_036898095.1 Palaemon carinicauda
ATATACATACATACATACATACATACATATATGTATATATAATATGTATATAATATATATATATATATATATATATATATATATATATATAATATATATATATATATATATAATATAATAAATAATAATAATAATAATAATAATAATAATAATAATAATAATAATAATAATAAAGATGAAATCTGGCCAGACCTCAACCTGACTTGACATGTCCCAGGCGTTTGTCTAGCAGTAGAATAGAAAAAGCTGCATTTGTTGTTTGTTCTTAAATATTATGGGAGAGGGTGATGCTAGAAAACTACAGCCTTCTGGTTTCCCAACATATCTTATCACAATCTTAAATGACGATAACTATCTGCAAATTTTGTCATTTCAATTTGTAAGTTTATTTCAGTGTATATTTTTTCGTCTTATAATATCGATTACAATATTTCTGATTTTGGTGTGTTCAGTTTGTGTTATTGGAGGCTTGTAGGATATCTTTATGTTCATCACATCTAGCATTCTTGGTAGCCAGCTCTCCTAGGAGAAGGACACTCCAAAATCAAACCAATGTTCTTTAATCTTGGGTAGTGCCATAGCCTCTCTATCCGTGGTCTTCCACTGTCTTGGGTTAGAGTTCTCTTGACTAAGGGAACACTCAGGCGTTCTATTTTTTCCCAATTTCTATTTCTCTTATTTTGTTAAAATTTTTAAAGTTTATATTTATATTTTAATGTTTCTTTTCTTAAAATATTGGATTTTTCCTTGTTTCCTTTCCTCACTGGGCTATTTCCCCTGTCGGAACCCCTGGGCTTATAGCATCCTGCTTTTCCCACTAGAGTTGTAGCTTAGCAAATAATAATAATAATGATAATAGTAATGATGATATTAAAAATAATAATAATAATAATAATAATATTAATAATAATAATAATAATAATAATAATAATAATAATAGTAATAATAATAAGAGTAATAATGATAATGATAATAAAAAAAAATAATAATAATAATAATAATAATAATAATAATAATAATAATAATAATAATAATAATAATAGTGATCGTAAGCACTTAATAATGCCTTTTCAGTCCTATCCCATGTGTTGACTTTCTACCTTTTTTTTTATATCCAAGCTGTGAACAATCACATCTGATTAGCATAATAAACCATGAGATGCAAAACCCCTGATCCTATGCATATAAATCAATTTAATATCAACTAAATAATCCTCATATAGGTTTTGTATATTCATAAAAAACTACCTCAGCTCACAATCTCATAACTCCACACAAATATAAAACAAAGGACTTTTATGAGAAAAAATATAATCATAATTACGCAATTAATACCTTCCCTACAGAGAAAGAAAGTTGAACAGATTTATGAATAGAAAAAACTAAAGTATGAAGTGCACAAAACATATGTACAAAAAGGTAACCTACAGACATGAAACACCACAATATAAGGTAAATCAAATAATAAAACTTGTCAAGTGAAAGAAAACTAACTAATTTTACTGGGAAGAAAATGGAAGGTGAACAGAGTTGAAACTTATCAATAAAAAAACTAATTTTACGTGAAACAAAATTAAATGCTCACAAAAAAAGTTAGGAAATGTAGGCAACCTACAGACACGAAAAGCACAATAAACGGTAATTTGACAGAAAATACACAGGCTATAATATAATTAAAAGGATAAATTCCATGTATGTGCTTGTAAAGAAAAATAATAAAACCTGTTAGGAGAAAGGAAACTCTAATTTCAGAGGGCAAACTCCCTATAAAGCAAGAAAACTCCTGTTAAAATTACGACGATATCCACTCCCACTCCCCCCCCCCCCCCCACCAACCAGGAGCAAAACGTAAACAAAAAGGTTTCGCGGCAATAACTACCCGAGGTGAGATGCACCAGGCAAGATGTACAGCAGTCACAATGCCAGAGGGGAGGGAGCCATTTGCATGGTAATCTGTGGTAGCGTTTCATTCAGAGCGGTTGCAACCCGACAGATAAATCGCTTCGCCTCAGACGTGCCTCTACGTCGGGGAATATGTGGTAGACTGTCTTTGCTGTATTCGGTGCGAGTGCTTTAATAATGTCCTTGCTATCTACTGCCTCTGTGTGTACAGTATGTGTGTTTTATCTTCGTTTTATGTTATGCATTACTTGGTAGCCAATGGGCAAGCGTCCCTGACTGGTGAACGCCAGACTGGGGTGGTAGTCCCGCTCAAACTCCTCAGTTCCTTTGGTTGCTGCAACCTCACCAGCCTTGTGCGATAAGGATGGGGGGGGGGGGGTATAGGTTCATCAGCAGCCATTGCCTGGCCCTCCTTGATCCTCGCTTGGGTGGAGGGGGGCTTGGGCGCTGATCATATGTGTATATGTTCAGTCTCTAGGGTATTGTCCTGCTGGATAGGGCAATGGGGATACCTTAGAGTGGTGAAAGGGTTTGTGTTCGCCATGGTCAGCAAAACTGTACTAGCCTGGCCCACCTATACTAGGTTGGTCTTCTGTGAGCGATCAGACAGAAATCTCCCACCATCACCAATCTCCACTTGACAGAGTAGTGATGAACACTGGCCAAACCCCAAAATGAATAGACAATTCTGCAGCCTTTGTCCTGCACTGGACAAGAAACGTCTGTATATGTTGTTGTATACATTGAATGTGATTTTGTAAAACTGAATAGTGTTTCTGGGTGTATTTATTTGATATAACCGTGTAGTAACCTTGTGCATATTTGCAATCAATCAACTCAATATCTATATACATTCCCATATTAGTATATGCGATTATTATCATTATTATTACTTGCTAAGCTACAACCCTAGTTGGGAAAGCATGAGGCTCCAACAGGGAAAGTAGCCCATTGAGGAAATGAAACAGGAAATAATAGAATATTTTAAGAACAGTTACATTATAAGAATTATCCCCTATATAAACTATAAAAACTTTTAACAAGAAAAGAGGAAGAGAAATTAGATAGAATAGTGTGCACGAGTGTTCTCTCAAGCACGAGAACTACGACTCTCT
>NC_090749.1:61485781-61488281 GCF_036898095.1 Palaemon carinicauda
GTAATTTGTTCAGTGGCTACTTTCCTCTTGGTAAGAGTAGAAGAGACTTTAACTTTGGTAATCAGCTCCTCTAGGAGAAACTCCAAAATCAAACCATTGTTCTCTAGTCTTGGGTAGTGCCGTAGCCTCTGTATCATAGTCTTCCACTGTCTCGGGTTGGAGTTCTCTTGCTTGAGGATACACTCAGGCACACTATTCTATCTATTTTTTCTTCCTTTTGTTTTGTTAAAGTATTTATAGTTTATATAGGAAATATATCTTTTAATGTTACTGTTCATAAAATATTTTATTTTTCTTGTTTTCCTTTCCTCACTGGGCTACTTTCCCTGTTAGAGCACCTGGGCTTATAGCATCCTGCTTTTCCAACTAGGGTTGTAGCTTAGTAAGTAATAATAATAATAATAATAATAATAATAATAATAATAATAATAATAATAATAATCACATATACTTATATGGAATGCATATAGATTTTGAGCAGATCGCAAAGATTCACGTTGTTACTATACGATTATATCAAATGTGTACAATTATGTAATATTACAAAATCACATACAATGTATACAACAAACAGCAACATATACAGACGTTTCTAGTCCACTGCAGGACAAAGGCCGCAGAATTGTCTGTTCATTTTGGGGTTTGGCCAGCGTTCATCACCACTCTGTCAAGTGCAGATTGATGATGGTGGGAGGTTTTTGTCAAATCGCTCACAGAAAGCCAACCTAGTATGGGTGCCCTAGGATAGTAGAAAGTGTACAATGTATACACCAGCATACATATGCAAATACTCATAACAAGGTCAATGAAGGTTTAAAGGCCGCTCATGAATGGCAGGGGCAAGAGACATTGACATTGCCTTATCCAGCAGGACAATACCCTAGAGACTGACCATATACACATGTGATCAGCGCCCAAGCTAGTACCAAGAAGGGCCAGGCAATGGCTGCTGATGACTCAGCTGATAAATCTTTAGGCTCCCCCCCCCCTCTCATCCTTAGCTTACAAGGCCGGTGAGGATGCAGCAACCAAAGGAACTAACGAGTTTGAGCGGGACTACCTCCCCAGTCTGGCGTTCACCAGTCAGGGACGCTACCACATTGGCCACCACGTAATGCATAACGCAAAACAAAGATAAAACGCACATACGCACAGAAGCGATACAGATAACAAGGACATAATTAAAGCACTCGCACCGAATACAGCAAAGTCTACACATATTCCCCGACGTAGAAGCACGTCTGAGGCGAAGTGATTTATCTGTCGGGTTGCAACCGCTCTGAATGAAACGCTACCACAGATGACCATACAAATGGCTCCCTCCCCTCTGGCATTGTGACTGCTGTACATCTTGCCAGGCGCATCTCACCTCCGGTAGTTATTGCCGCGAAACATTTTTGTTTACGTTTTGCGCCTGATGTGTGTGCGTGTGCGGGGGGGGGGGGGGGTCGTAATATTAACAGGAGATTTCGTGCTTTTTTGAGGAGTTTGCCTTCTGAAATTAGATAGTTTCCTTTCACTTAACAGGTTAGATTATTTTTGTTTACAAGTACATACATGGAATTTATGTTTTTAATTATATTATAGCAATTGCATTTCTGTCAAATTACCGTATATTGTGCTATTTCGTGTCTGTAGGTTGCCTTCATTTTCTTTATGAGCATTTAGTTTTTTTTTTTATAAATCATTTTGAAACTCTGTTCATCTTCCGTTTTCTGCCCTCTAAAATTAGCTAGTTTCCTTTCACTTGACAAATTTTATTATTTGATTTACGCTTTTTAATCATCTTATGGCATATGAATTTCAATCAAATTATCATATATTGTGCTATTTCGTGTCTGTAGGTTACCTTTTTGTACACACTTATTGTTCATTTCATATTTTTTTTATTACTATTCATAAATCTGTTCAACTTTCTTTTTCTGTATGGAAAGGGTTTATTGCGTGCTTATGACTATATATTTTCATAAAACTACTTTTTTATATATTTTTTTTTTTTTGCAATTTATAAGATTTTGAGCTGATGTAGTTTTTTATGAATATGCAAACCTATAAGAGGATTATTTAGTTTATATCAGATTATTTTACCTGCATAGGATCAAGGGATTTGCATCTCATGGTTATATATGCTAAGTAGGAGGAATTGGTAGCATCTTGTATATAAAAAAAGTAGAAAGTACTCATGCTCACGATCACTAGGCCCTGTGTCACGCCAAAAAAGAGCAACAGCTTACCCAGCTGGGAATAGGTAACATTAGCTAAAGATATCAGGAATAAAGGCGTTTTTTCTGGATGTCTTGTTTCTAATAAGATATGTTGGGAAACCAGAAGCCTGTAATTTTGTAGCGTCACCCTCTCCAGTTATATATAAGAACAAATAACAAATGCAGCTTTTTCTTTTCTACTGCAAGACAATGCCTGAGACATGTCAATTCAATCGGGGGTTTGGCCAGTTTTCATCACCTCACTGTATATATATATATATATATATATATATATA
>NC_090749.1:61493281-61510781 GCF_036898095.1 Palaemon carinicauda
AGGTTTTTGAAATTGGCCTCCTCTTGAGGGTAAAAAGAACTCCTGGGGACTCTTGGGGAAAAGGTTAAGATCGGATTTGGGGCCATTGATTTATTTTTCATGCCTCCTGGAATGCTGGAACTTTGACACGCTGTTAGGAAATGTCCAGTTTTCAGAGTTTTTTCATATAAAAAATCCTGCATTGACACTTTTATTTCTTTTATTCATTTTTTCCTAAGGTTTTGTGTAATGTTAGAAGAGATTTTTCTTCCATCAGAGACTATATGCTTCTTTTATTTATTTATTTCAAAGGTTTTGTGATATGTTAGAAGAGCCTTTATTTCCATCAGAGACCCAATGTTTCTTTTATTTCTTTTTCCAAAAGTTTTGTGGAATGTTAGAAAAGTTTTTTTACCAAAATAAAATGTATTGAAATTGGCTTCCTGTAGAGACACTATTTTTTTCTTTTATTTATTTTGTCAAAGGTTTTCTGGAGTGTTAAAATTAAAGTTAAAATGCTTTGAAATTAGCTTTCTTCAGATACACTATTTGTCTACGTTTAATTTACTTCTAAAGGTTTTATAGGATGTTAAAACAGTTTTTCTTTTAATAAAGGTTTTGGAAATGTCTTTCCGCAGAGACCCTATATTTCTACGTTTATTTTATTTCCAAAGGTTTTTTTAGGATGTTAGAAGCATAACAAAAGAAGCCATAAAGAGCTGTGAGAAATTTTTCTATTTCGCCAATGAAGTGTGTCAACATTTATTTCAAATATACGGACTAAGCTTTCCCGTTTTCATGCGCTGATGTGAATAATAATAATAATAATAATAATAATAATAATAATAATAATAATAATAATAATAATAATAATAATAATAATAATAATAATAATAATAATAATAATAACTTAACATAAATATTAACATTAATCATATAAAACCAGAATCACAACAACAGCAACAACAACAACAAACATTAACATTAATAATAATAATAATAATAATAATAATAATAATAATAATAATATAAAACCAGAATCATGATAATTAAAATCACAATAACAACAACTATAACATCAACATCAACACCAACACCAATATTAACAATAACATTAACATTAATATTATCAATGATGATGTTTATAATAATATTAATAAACCAGAATCACGACCTTTATCCGTATCACCTATAAAATATTACTTATCAGCTGTTAAAATTTGGTGAAAGTCTGTCATAAAATTTTGAAGTAATCCTGCTAACAGACAAACAAACCAATAAATAAACGTAGATATTTTATAAGCTCCCTGGCGGAGGTAATTATTCCAAAATTATTCCTTTACCGCAATTATAAACAAGAGAGAGTCTTTTAAAGTTAACGGCTTGCTTAAGGAAAACTGATTTCTAATATAGTGGGTGAACATGTTTATATATCTTCCTTTCATTCACGAGCTCAAAGTGAATATCTTTGAGCAAGGTAAAAGTTATGTTGCAGATGATATGGGAGAAGATAGAGCTTTTGCTATCGGAAGCTTTTAAGGATCAAAGGGAGATTGAGCTTTATGGGAAAAGCTTGGAACAGAACATAAAGCTTTTTTTTTAAACTTTAGAGGAATCTTGATAAATGTGAAGTTATTGAAATATTTTAAAAAGCTATGTTTATGGCATTGAAGTTTACCTCCTTTTCAGGGCGGTTCAATAGATGCTCTTTTTTATTTATTCCAGAGGAAACTTTGAGGTGAATTCAAGTCTCTTTTTATTGTTTGTATATATGAAATATTTGTTTTATTGTTGTTACTTTTCGTAAAAAAAAATTTATTTCAATCTTTTATTACTTTTCAAATACTTTCTTTAGTTCCCTATTTTCTTTCCTCACTGGGCTATTTTTTCAATGATGGAGCCCTTGGGCTTATAGCATCCTTCTTTTCCAACTAAGGTTGTAGCTTAGCAAGTAACAACAACAACAACAATAATAATTATTGGTTGGGATAGTCTTGTTTATCTATACGATAATATGAATCTAATTATATGAATTACGAAATATTTTGATTTAGCATTACCTCACCAGAAGTGAAGCCATTTTGTAGGCAAGCACAGGGTTGAGATTTAGTCTTAGGGTAAGCTGAAGATATCATATAGACTAAGGGTGGTAGGTTATTAGTAAGGATATGGTTCATAATTTAGGTTAGGTATTGAAGCTTTAGTTAAGCAGTGATCTTGTGTTTGTTTCCCTTTTAAAATGTGGTTTTGGTTAATAAGTATAGAAATTGTAGACCCGGTCTATCCCAACTGACTTCAAAGGCTCTGATACCTTGAGAGATTGAAAAAAGAAAAAAAAAATTCTAGTTGGTACACTGAGTGTAATTACTGGCTTTCGATATCAGTCCCATATTTATGGAAAATTGTTTCCTGCGATTTTATTGAAAAAGTTAAAAATAGGTTTTGAGGCCTTTGAAAGTTTTGATTGAATGCTGATATATAAACGAAGTTCCAATAGTCAACCTTTTACTTGAATTGCTATTGAAAAGGGCCATTTTAGGGATAAGGAAGAAATTAGTTTTTTTTTTTTTTGGAAAAGCAGCAAGGTACACTGTTCACAATTTGCCGTAAATAAAACGGTAAAAATCTTAGAATAAATGTTGCCAGACATTTAGCGTTTTAAAAACGGATATATTGACGTAAAAGGAGGGATATTTCGGTCACCAAACCATAAAATATAGTAAAATTACGGTTGCCTGTATATTACTAAAATAAGGCTGAGAACAATATATTTTTCATGGAGAATTTCCGATTGAAATTACTGTTTTCATTAACAGCGTAATAAAAGTAACAATATTTATTTCTATTCCAATGATACTTTAAGAATTATTGCAATATGAAATAAGTAACACAATATAAAAGGACACCGGACAATTTGCCGTAAACAAATTTGCCGTAGGACAATTGATTGTAAGACATTTTGCCGTTAGAAAAATGGCCGTACGGATATTTTGCCGCAAGGACATTTCGCCGTAAAATGTATATGCTTTGTCATGTTTAGATAAAAAAAAAAGAATGAAAAGAGAGAGAGAGAGAGAGAGAGAGAGAGAGAGAGAGAGAGAGAGAGAGAGAGAGAGAGAGAGAGAGAGAGAGAGAGAGAGAGAGAAGGGTCGTTATAAATTTTGACACGCGTCGTTAAATGTTTAAATGAGGTCATTACAAATTCGGTAGTTTACCATATATCTTTTTTTTTTTTATCTTAAACCTTTTATTATCTACTTTTATCAGTTGAAACTTAAACCCCTACGATGCCGTACACTATCAAAAGCAACAGAGGTTGTGATAAGCTCGTAGATGATTCCAACTTCATTTACAGGCAAGAAAGAGAATACGGAGGCAAAGTTTATTGGAAGTGTGTTAAAAAAAACTGCAAAGCAAGAGTACATACAAGACGGAATATTGAAGAGATTTCAATCTGTAAAACTGTAAGGGAGCATACCCATCCAGCGAACCAAAGCAAACATAAAATGCAAATAACAATTGCACATATGAAAGAAAATGCGCTGAAATCCCAGCTAGCTTCATGATCATTGATCAGGTATATACTCTACATGTCAACATAGGACATGCATGCATCCCACGAGTTTACGGTCTCCTTCTGAATAAGACTAAGGATTCTTACGATACGTTTTTTCAAAAGCTATAGCTTCCAGAATAATAATTAAAATGAAGCTTTTTAATAGCTTGCTACATTTATTGTTTATGGAGTAAAGTCCTTTCAGATTATTTTCAGTAAATAATATATTTTAAGAATCACTGGTTGATATAAAAATGTTGAGTTACTGGAGAAAACTAAAGCTATCGCGAAAAAAAAAAAAAATTATTCTGGTTTTCGTATTTTAACCAATTCATTTTATTATTCATTAATTGCCTGATGTGAATTCATTGCTTATTGTATCGCTGCTATATTCCATTATGATATTCCTGTTTTAAATATATATATATATATATATATATATATATATATATATATATATATATATATATATATATATATATATATGCATATATATATATATATATATATATATATATATATATATATATATATATATATATATATATATATATATATATATATATATGCGTATATATACATATATATATATATATATATATATATATATATATATATATATATATATATATATATATATATATATATACATATATATATATATATATATATATATATATATATATATATATATATATATATATATATATATATGTATGTATATATATATGTATATGTGTGTGTGTATATAACGGATTTTGAGCGAAGCGAAAAATCTATTTTTGGGTGAGATAGCCATGGCATCCTGATGGAAGGTTCCTTTTTGGTAGCTTCCTTGGGTATATAACTACTAAGATATTCCCAGAGAATTTAACCACAGGTTATCACAGAATTCTAACTTCTGGAGCGAGTATCCTAAAGGTTTCCCATTTAAGACATCGTATATCAACAGGGGACGCATGTATTAACGTGCCACATAGCTATCTACACCCTAAACAGAGTTAACACTTCGGTGTGTAGGGGCGGTGAATAGCTGGGAGCCGTTCCACAGCTAATCTCGTTCGTGGCTACTTTTGGTACTCGAGACGTAAACAAACGGGCGCCATTGCTAAATGACGTCACGTCCGTCCTCATCCTGAAGCCAGTTGCTTGCCGATCACCATGATACAGCAGAGCAGGGTGGGACCTAAAAACTGGACGAAGTAGCAGGGAGGATCCATCAGGACGCCATGGCTATCTCACCCAAAAATAGATTTTTCGCTTCGCTCAAAATCCGTTTTTTGGGCTCAAGCCATGGCGTCCTGATGGAAGAATACCAGAGAATCAATGTATCGTGGTAGATTTTCCCCTATTGGGTAAGTGCCAAAGGCTTTGAACAAGGTAGCATATAAATCTTGATAAAAGAACCGTAGGGAAGAACCTTCCTGCCCCCCTTGACAGTGAAGTTTCCACGTGCCATGCCGAGATCAAAGTGGTTATCGAAGGGCTATTCACCTTGCTAGAAGAACCTGAAGAACTTGGAGACGAGACTGAATGGTTGGCATTCGTATCGGAACATTCTCGAAGGCAGACAAGTGGTGGTTGGACACTGTATGTAGAGAAGGATAGTTTCGTCTCTAGGGTATGAGGAGTAAGTATTCGTATTGGAATATTACATTGCAAAGGTGAATATATAATAAGGGTTAGGACCTTAGTATCTCCATGAACCATAAGGAAGGGGATAATAAAACTATGACAGGTATGTATTTCATAGTATAAGTAGGAGCGGATTGAGACGCACAAGTAATAAAATAGGAATTTTATTTCACAATTGCAGAAAATTAAATGAATTGCAGTAATAAGTAAAGTTAATTTACAGTAAATTATAATGTACATAGTAATAAAGACTTGCTCTTGAATCTGAAAGGGAATTTCAAATTTATTAGTAGGCACTCGTTCTCGAGGAACGTCAGTCTTTAATTAAAACACATCATGCTCTAGGCATGCGGCACTTGTGTGACGACTATGACATTTCACCTGGGATAAGAACAGTTATAAGAAAGCACTAAGTGTTTTCGACATCACTACGTATCGCTCGAGGGTCAACATAGGCACCCGAAGAGTTAGAGTCCCAAGTAACTCGCTGTTCTATGCAGAGTTATGTGCAGGTTTCATAACACTACCTGCGGCTACCACAAAATGTTTGACTTCGTGCACTTGTTTCGCATAATGTTTGAAGAAAACACGCGAGGACTTCCAGCCTGTGAAGCTTTTCAGGCTTTCGAAGTCCATACTCTGAAAGAAATTCAGAGACGATGCAACTTTTCTAGGATCGTGACCGGCGGGTGTACTGTCAAGATCCGCTCTGCAAATGAAGTAGGTGATTTTCGCTCTTAGTTGTTTCAGTGACAGGTCGCTGCCCGATGTTTCTCCTTTGAAGAGTTGGCCTCCACCAAAGTTCGAAGTTCTGCGAAGATAGACCTTGAGGCTCTCTACTGGGCATAGAGAGGCATCTTCCTTCAGGGGGCATATTCTCCAGGGGCCCCATCTTTTGGTGGGTAATTCGTTTTTGGCGAGAAACGTCGGATCCGGGGAGAGGGTAATGTCTCCTGAATCAGTAAACAGGATGTGACCCTCTTCTCTTGATAATGCCACTATTTCGCTGACTCGGGCTCCTGAAGCAAGAGCAAAGAGAAATGTAACTTTCTGAGTCAGATCCTTGAGAGGGCATGAATCATTATCCAAGTTGGAGGCGAATTGGAGCACCTTGTCCAATGACCAGGAGATCGGTTTCGGTGGGGGTGCTGGGCGTAGACGAGCGCATGCTTTCGGCAGTTTATTGAAGATGTCGCTGGACAGATCAATTTGGAAGGCATACAGCAGTGGTCTAGTCAAGGCTGATTTGCAAGTAGAGATCGTATTGGCTGCTAATCCCTGTCCATGAAGGTGAATGAAGAAGGACATGCAGAAATCAATGGTGATTTCCTTAGGATTTTTTGCCTTGACGAATGAGACCCATTTTCTCCAAGATGATTCGTATTGCCGTCTTGTGGATTCGGTCTTGTATTCCTCGAGGAAGTCTAGACTTTTCTTCGAGATCCCAAACCTCTTCATTGCGGCTAGGGAGAGAAAATCATGAGATGAAGGTCCTTGATTTTCGATGATGAAGCGAAGACAGTCGACTTCTGTACTTGTTGGGAGAGAACTGGGCCCGGGAGAGGGATCAGCGTGGGCTGCAGCTCCAGGACCAGGGGGTACCAGTTGCTCCGGGGCCACTTGGGAGCCACTAGGGCCGCTGTCCCTTTGAAGGTTCTCAGCTTGGAGAGGACTTTCAGCAGAAGGTTGGTGGGAGGGAACAGGTAGATCTTGGACCATCTGTTCCAGTCCAGTGACATGGCGTCCACTGCTTCTGCCTTGGGGTCCTCGTACGGGGCCACATACCGAGGAAGTTGATTGTTGTCGCTCGTTGCGAAGAGATCGATCTGAAGTTCTGGGACTTGATGAGAGATGAAGGAGAATGATCTTGCGTCTAGAGACCATTCCGACTCTATCGGGCTTGTCCGAGATAGAGCGTCCGCCGTCACGTTGCGGAATCCTTGTAGGTGAACTGCAGACAGGTGCCATTTCTTCTTCTCTGCCGGACGGAAGATTGACAGAAGCACCTGATTTATCTGGGGCGATCTTGAGCCTTGGCGATTGAGACATCGAACTACCACCGAGTTGTCTAGGGTTAGACGAATATGGATCGAGGGAGGCGGGGAGAGTTTCTTCAGAGTTAGAAGGACCGCCATGGCCTCCAAGATGTTGATGTGAAACGTCTTGAATAGGGGAGACCATGTGCTTTGAGCCTGTTTTTGGTGGGAGTGACCTCCCCAACCCTCCAACGAAGCGTCCGTGTGGATGTTGAGTGATGGAGGTGGGTGTTGAAGAGGAATGGACCTTTCAGGGCCTTTGCTTCCGACCACGGCTTGAGGAGAAGTCGAAGTCTGTTTGGGAGCCGTCTCTTGAGGTCTCTTCGAGCGATGGATGCAGAACGTCTCCAGACTCCCGCGGCATCCTTTAGCTGTGCACGAAGCACCGGGTTTGTCACTGAGGCGAACTGTAGAGAGCCTAGAACTCGTTCCTGCTGGCGTCTTGAGATCCGCTTGGAATTCAGTAGTCGCTTGACAGACCCTGCTATTTCCTTCCTTTTCTTCTGGGGGATGGAAAGGCGGTGTGACTGAAGGTTCCATTGGATTCCTAACCATTGGAACTTCTGAGCTGGAGAGAGGCAAGATTTCTTCACGTTTATCTTGAATCCCAGGTGTTCTAGGTACTGGGTGACTTTGCTGCAGGATTTTAAACAATCCTCGGGCGATGGAGCCCAGACTAGCCAATCGTCGAGGTAGGCCATCACCTGGACGTCTTGGAGGCGGAGCTGTTGTACTATGGCGTCCGCCAGCTTTGTGAAGATCCAAGGGGCCACATTGAGGCCGAAGGGCATGGCCCTGAAGGCGTAGCTTTTCCTTTGGAGTCGAAATCCTAGGTAGGAGGAAGCGTGATGGTTCATTGGAACGTGCCATTAGGCATCCGCCAGGTCTATGGAGACCGTGTAAGAACCTCGAGGCAGAAGGGTCCTTATCTGTTGAAGAGTCAGCATCTTGAACTTGTCGTTCGCTATGAACTTGTTGAGGGGGGATAAGTCCAGAATGACTCTGAGTTTGTCGGAGTCTTTCTTGGGGACGCAAAACAGTCTCCCTTGGAACCTGGTGGACTTTACCCTCCTTATCACCTTCTTGTTCAAGAGATCTATGACATATTCTTCCAGAAGGGGGGTTGATTGTTGGAAGAATTGCTGGAAGGTTGGGGGTGGTTGAGTCCAACTCCAGCCTAGACCCTTCTTGACTATGCTGTGCGCCCAGGGATCGAAGGTCCAACGATCCTGGAATTGGCGGAGTCTTCCTCCCACCGGAAGCACTTCATTGCTTCTGGTGTCCCGAGGGTTTACTGCCTCGGACGCTAGCTCCCCTTCCTCCTCTGCCTCTGGAGGGACGGCGAGATGCATCTCTGCCTGCACCTCTGTTTGAGCCTCTACCTTTGGGACGAAAGGTAGTCGTCTGTTGCTCGAAAGCAGGGGTGAAAACCGGCGACTGTGACAAGACCGGTTGGGTGAGCAGCTGAAAGGTCTGCTGTGGCTGAGCTGCCACTTGGGGAGTAGCTGGTCCCGGAAACTGCCGTCTCTGTTGACGTTGCTGGGGTTTCTGCTTGGAGGATTTCCTCTTAGGTTGAGGTCCGTCGTCCTGGGAGGATTTCCTCTTCTTCGACATGCCCCACTTGTGGAGAAGGTTCCTGTTCTCCGTGGCGGTCTTGTCGGTGATCTGTTTCACGAGGTCAGAGGGAAAGAGGTGCTTACCCCAGATGTTGGAGGAAATCAGCCTCCGGGGTTCGTGTTTCACAGTGGCACCTGAGAACACGAATTCTCGACAGGCTCTCCGAGCCTTCATGAAGTGATACAAATCCTTCACCAGGGTTGCCATGTGGGATTTGGCGAGTACCATGTAGTGGTCTGGGACTCTGGTGTCACAAGCCATGATATCAAGTTGTACCTGGTGGGACATGGATGCTGCAAGCCTCTCCTTCGTATCTTGTTCCCGACGAAGGAGGTGGTCGTTGAGTTTCGGGAGGTCTTCGTTAAACTGACGTCCGGCTACGTCAGGATCTAGCTTTCCCACCACGAATGTATGCTGGATATCCTTCCAGTGTCGAGCGTCGGGGGGAGTTACTATGGAGAAGGGTCTGCACTCCTCCAGTGCAGGGCAGGGTTTTCCTTCTTCCACAGCCTTGTGGTACGCAGCGAAGGCCTTTTCCATGAAGGGAAGGACTGCATCGTCAGGTGCGACGTAAGTAGGGTGCTTCTTGCTCAGTGCCGGAAGCTTAGAGCAGGTAAAACCCCTACTTTTAAATGCGGTGGCTAGCATAGCCTGGGCCTTCGAGAGATCGAACACTATCTCCTCCTTAGGTTCGGTCTCTTCTTTAGAGGCAGGTTCAGAACGAAGCCGGACTTAACAGTCCGGGTAAGCCTCAAAGTTTGGGAAGAACTCCACATCTTCCAGGGGGACCGTGCCGATCTTATCGCTGATAAAGATCCTGCCGGTCGCGATAACCATATGCTCGGCATACCTCCAGGGGTTGGCATGTGAGCATGCAGGGAGATCCTTAACCGAGATCTTCTTCGGTTCTTTGGACCCCTTCATGGACCTGATGAACTCGTGAGTTTCTTTAAGCCTGTCGTCCATAATGGCTTTGATCATCCGGAACATCTCTTGGGCGGATGGAATGGGTTCCGGGGTAGCGGAGGTAGACGGGAGAGACACTTCCGTCGGTGTAGGAGTAGGGGCGGTGATGGAAGGCGGAGCGACCTCCTGCTCCGACTCGGTGTATTCCACCTGATCCTCTTCATCTTCCGCACCTTGAGCCATAAGGGTCTTCTCCGTGCCCTCCGAAATATCCGACATATGTTCGTCGTTCTCGGAATCCAGGTGGCACTCGTGCATGGACTGGGCCATGACTACGTCTGGTTCCACCGTGATCTGGACAGTGGGGATCAGTTCTTTGGCCACCACAGAATCGGGGGAGGCCTTTGGGAACAGAAGGGACCTCATTTCTTCAGTGGCCAGGTATGGTCCAGTGGCGTTCTTCTGGAAGCCACGCACCCACTTGCGTAGCTTATCCCGAGAAGTGTCCCTGACCTACACTGAGGGAGGATTATGAAAGGCATCGACTAGGCGATCCTGGCAGACCATACAGTTCTGCGGGTCCCAGAACTTCAAATCCCCTTTCTTGTTGGCACAAGGGGCGTGGGTCCTACACGCCGTATGCCCGTAGAAGTGCGGGCGTTTCACGGCGCAGAAGTCGTGATCACATTTCATCTGCTCCTCCTGTAAAAGAAAGAGAATATGAGTATGGGGGGGGGGGTCATAAGAATGACTCATAGACTAAAGTTAATATTAATCATTAATTTTAACTTGATAAAGGGTGTGATGCACAGAGGAAGGGCTGAGATAGGATAGGTACATACTCCGTGCATCCCGCCCGGCTGGTTACCGTAACCTTCATCCGTGGACAATCCGAAGTGACCGAAGGCACAGGATAGAATTCAATATAGAAAGTCCGTAGGGCAGATAGAATTCTATTGGGAATTGTCAAGGATATAAGGTTGGGACTGAGGCCACTCAGTTCCAGAATAGGGGACTAAAAGATCCCATAGGGTAACGGTTTCCGGCAACCAGCCGTGCTAAGATACACACAGCATGCTGGAAATCTGTGATATGCAAGAAGACAGCATGATTACCAATAGAACGGTAATAAGATACCGATCCATTTACGTAAACAAGTCATCTGGTTGCAGTGTAGGGCTATCAATATCAGCTGATAGCTAGTAGAAGGGGGTGCAAGTCGCCTTGACGCCTCCGGAAGGTTCCGGCAGACCGCCGGTATGCCGGAGGCCACTCCAGCAGAGTTTCTGGCATTAGGACAGACAATATAGAAGTCAAGAGTAATACCAGGGTGGCGGCCGCCGGCACAGCGGCGGCACGCCGGCGGAGGAAGCGGCAGCTTCGGCAGCCGGAGGTTGCCGGCTTGGTGACAGGAACAAGGATGGTTATAGCAGAACCGGACTGCCGGCGGCGGATGCCGGCATTCTGGGGGCCGGCCGGCGGACGGACGACCAAGCTATGAGGAAGGAGGGAGAGCCATCGGCTGGAAGCCGGCGGCAGGCGGCAGTCCCCCGGCACACGGAGGACTGGCGGCCGATAGGTTAAGGGATGAGTCACCAAGGTAGGAGGTGGGTATCACCGACAGTGGAGGCGGCAAGGGACCGGCATCCGGATAGTGAAAGAGAGAGAAGGAGGGATGTAGGGGTCCGGCCACAGACCCCCAGACATCCCACCTGAGTGGGTGTACCCATGATAGAGGCTGACCCTATCACCCAGAAGCAGGGGCCGCAGAGGACCGGGAGCTAAGGTAGCCCAAGGGAGGGCTAGGGGACACCCAAGAGCGGGGGGGGGGGGGAACCCCTGCATACAGAACGCATCCGGTGGCTAACCCCATAGGACACTATGAAGGGTATATGTACCAGAGCAGACTGCACACAGAAGCTCAAGGTAGCCCTATCACTCCACCCTAAGGAGGAGTTGTAGGACAGGGGACAGATGGGTATAGACTAACCTAAGTATAGGCTAGGCCATACAAGAGATAGGTGGGGAGGGGAGAAGAGAAGGGTCTTCCGTGGAGGGGGTTCTGTACCAGAGCGGCCACTGAGGAAGGGAGGACACTCCCTAGCCTAAGGTAAGGCAGCTTGACTGAAAACGGTGCATAGGTATCGTTTCAGCTAGGAACAGAACTAACCCCTCCAAAACCTAACCTAGAGCAGGGATGTACGTCCTGAACTAGGAAGGATGGAAGACGTAACGCTATTGCAGGAAAGGTCGGAGACCTAGCCCCAGCAATAGAGGAAGGACTAGCCATTCCTCACTCTCGGACGCAACCCTAAGGGGGGATCATTCCCTTAGGGAGGACAGAGAGGCGATAATATACTCTGATATGAGCTTGATCTCCTTACGTGGTAGGGGGAGCAAGGCTACACAGAGGGGATGCCCTAAGGCAGGGGATGAAGGAAGCATATAGGGGTCCTACTTGTAGGTTAGGTTAGAAAGACACACTATCTAACCTGTCCCCTATATGGTCCCTGAAGGCGAAAACACTTGCATCACAGTCAAAAGTATTGTAAAATAATGCCACTATCTTCATAAGTTAGCCTAGGATCACTGAAAAATATCATGCATGAACACTGATGTAGGCGCTCTGGCCTGGGGGCTATAGTAGCCAACTGGTATGGGGTCAATCGATGACCGGTAAAAAAGCGTCAAAACACGATATAAAAGTTCCTAGCTATGAAGACTAAATAAACTAATAGTATCGATTAGTTAATAAGGCCGGAAAACGTTGTTGAGGCTAACTAAATAAGGCATGCAGAACAACAACGACGCCATAAAATGGCGGGTCCGGTTGAGGCACAGCTCTGCCACAAAACATCAATTATCTCGAAAAGTAAAATTTACTTTACGGTCAGAGCTTAATTAAACAATACTGGAACCTTGTACTCAACTTTCCAGAAGAAGGCGAGGCCGAAGGTAGCGACATGACGAAGATGCAGTAAGATAAAAAGAGCGTAGGGAAAATCCGTCTAAGATAGGCAAGCTACTAGCAGAAGGATGAGGACGGACGTGACGTCATTTAGCAATGGCGCCCGTTTGTTTACGTCTCGAGTACCAAAAGTAGCCACGAACGAGATTAGCTGTGGAACGGCTCCCAGCTATTCTCCGCCCCTACACACCGAAGTGTTAACTCTGTTTAGGGTGTAGATAGCTATGTGGCGCGTTAATACATGCGTCCCCTGTTGATATACGATGTCTTAAATGGGAAACCTTAAGGATACTCGCTCCAGAAGTTAGAATTCTGTGATAACCTGTGGTTAAATTCTCTGGGAATATCTTAGTAGTTATATACCCAAGGAAGCTACCAAAAAGGAACCTTCCATCAGGACGCCATGGCTTGAGCCCAAATATATATATATATATATATATATATATATATATATATATATATATATATATATATATATATATATATATATATATATATACATAAAGGATTGATATAATGTGGACAAAAAGTCATCATAATTGAAAGGATGAATCTTGATGGGGGATTGATTCGCCTCTGAAGAAGAGATGACGGTGGGTTATTCAGAGAATGGATGTGAGAGAAGAAAGGGTTTCATGGATATGAGAAAGAGCAAGAGATTATGAATTTTATGGTTCAATGGAACAATGTTTGTATGGAGTATGAAGCTCTGAAAAATGAAAGTGTCCTCAGCCAAATTCTTCCTACGGAGTCACCCCTCTACATAGATTTAAAGGACACTCATGAATAGTAGAGGAAAGGGACAGATTCAATACCCTAGAGACTGACAATATATAAATATGATCAGCGCCCAAAGTCCCTCTGCATTCAAGATAGGACCAGGGAGTGTCATGCAGTGGCTGCTGGTGACTCGGCACGTAGACTTATAGGTTCCCGGAAACTTTAGCGCGAAAGGATGGTGAGGCTGCAAACGCTACTAGAAACTATGGAGCTTGAGCGGGTCTCGAATTCCAGTTCGGCAGCCTGCCAGGTAATGACTTTCCTAATAGAGTATCCTATTACGGGATAATATATATATATATATATATATATATATATATATATATATATATATATATATATATATATATATATATATATATATATATATATATATATATATATTTATATATAAAATGTGTGTGTCTGTGTGTGTGGCAGGGGGGGGTGTTCAGGTACCTTAACATGGTGAAGAGGTTTGTGTATCGGCTTGATCAGTAAATCTCTAATAGTGTAATGTCCTGCAGTGGACTAGAAAGGGCTGCATTTATTGTTGTTGTTGATTTTTTTTATGTGTGTATTTAATTACAATTTGATATCCTAGATAGACATCCAATACCCATCACATACATATCCTGAAAAGTCTAGAAAAAAACTGGAAAGTTGGATTAAAAGTCCAATTTAGGACTAGGGGTCATCTGGTATTGTTAAAGCACCAGGTTTTATCTGATCAAAGCTAAATCACCATTCGCCTTTTAAGAAATAGGATAAGATTTTTTTTTTAGTTTTAATATCTGAGGTCGAAAGTCACTTGGTTATAGATTATGAGTCACACTAGGGAAAATCAGAATGAATCTATTGTGTTCTTATATTTCTTTATGGTTATGGTAACCTACTGGAAACTTCTCTTCCTGACTATCTGCTGGATATGGGTTCCAGTCCCGCTCAAATTCGATAGTTTTTTTTGTTTTCATTGCAACTTCATCATCTTTGTGAGCTAAGGATGAGGTCTTTTGGGAAACCTATAGGTCTACCTACTGAGTCATCAGCATCCATTGTGTGGCCTTCCCTTGTCCTAGCTTTGATAGATAGTGGGGCCTTGTGCGCTGATCATGTGTACAGTATATAGGGTCAGTCTCTAGGTCATTGTCCTGCTAGAACATTGTTACTGTCTCTTAATTCTGCCATTTGTGAGCAACCTTTAAACCTTTTAGTTTTTTTTAGCAGGGAAAAGAGGTCTTAGATATTTTACCTAAACGAGGAATTCATATTTAATTTTGTAATCGACATAAACATATTTTTACTAGGATACGATGCTATTTACATGTTATGGATGAAGAACACAAATTGAGAGTTTTTACTTATTTCTGAAGATGCCAAAGTAACACTCATTAGCTTTCAATATCTTGGAGGTTTTTTATTTCAACATATAGGTTTATTGAACCAGGAAAATATTTCAGGTATCATGATATATATATATATATATATATATATATATATATATATATATATATATATATATATATATATATATATATATATATATATATATATATATATATATATACACACACACACACACACACACACACACACATATATATATATATTAGAAAGCCTAGATCAACCTTGTTTTTCTAGGTTTTGTGACGGGCCGAGAGAAGGTTGTTACTTAAAGACAGGATAAGAGCAACTGAGTGAGTTACTGAGTTTATTATTGGAAGCTCTCCTTTATTTACAAAAGCTCAAGGCAACAGTAAATTTCATGTTAAAAAATCGACACTGTTACCATTGAGAAAAACAGACATGTTTTTTCAGGTTCTTTTTAGTGCCAGGGGAGAGCGAAGATACAAGCACAGAATAAACTATGTACGATCGTGTGACACACAGTTGGTACATGGCTCCCCTCTAAAAATGACTTAGGGCTCCCTGAATCTGTGGTATTAGCAAAACCTGCGCCGATTAGCGGCAGTGAGTGGCTGTAGAAGTCGTTGGTTGGGGCGCGAGCAAGTGGTGTATGATGGGTGGCTTTGTCGCCGCTCCAGCTCATCATGGGGTAGGCGTGTGTGTCCTACGGCATCCATAGGCGTGCGTGTCCTACGGCATTCATAGGCGTGTCCTACGGCATTCATAGGCGTGTCCTACAGCATTCATAGGCGTGTGTGTCCTACGGCATTCATAGGCGTGTGTGTCCTACTGCATTCATAGGCGTGTCCTACGGCATTCATAGGCCTACGGCATCCATAGGCGTGTGTGTCCTACGGCATTCATAGGCATGTCCTACAGCATTCATAGGCGTGTCTTACAGCATTCATAGGCATGTCCTTCGGCATTCTTAGGCATGTGCGTCCTACGGCATCCATAGGCGTGTGTGTCCTACTGCATTCACGTCAGCTTCGATTGAATTTGAATAGGTGTCCTCTTCGTCACGAGTGGAGGCGTTGTTGGTGGTTTTGAATGTCATGAAGTGGCTGTCCATAAGGGTGTCGGCTTTGGTCATCAACTACTTTATGGGTAAACTATCGACATCGGGTATGGCAGCGCGTACAGGTTTGGGTAAACGGCTTACCCCAAAGGCATGAAGTAGGTTCACCTCATGAGGAGAGCCGTGTGCGGCAGGTTGCAGGCAAGTAATACTGGTCATTTTCCCGAGGGTGAGCGAAGCCCTTCGGTCCCCCAACGGTTGTTGAGAGCTGAAAAAGGGTAGCTATACGGGCGGCTGGCAACATCGAGTACTGCTGTAGAAGGTATGCGTTGATGGTGTCATAGTCACGGTGAGACCGTGAGAGGCCGGGTGGGGGGAGGGGGGGAGGAGGAGGTGCGAGTTGCTCCGGAATCACCAATGTGACGGGCCGAGAGAAGGTTGTTACTCAAAGACAGGATAAGAGCAACTGAGTGAGTTACTGAGTTTATTATTGAACGCTCTCCTTTATATACAAAAGCTCAAGGCAACAGGAAATTTCATGTTAAAAAATCGACACCGTTACCATTGAGAAAAACAGACAAGTTTTTTCAGGTTCTTTTTAGTGTGAGAGGAGAGAGAAGATACAAGCACAAAATTAACTATGTACGATCGTGTGACACACGGTTGGTACAGTTTAATTACTAGTTTTTAAGAGTAATTTTGTGGCAGAATAACCTTTGTTTTGTGTGGGCATTTGTTTATTTTATCTTTCAAATTTAAGTGTCCGTTGTCTGGTCATTTTAAATGTTTAGCGCAAAGTGCTTAATTCAACGATTCTCAGTGTGGTTAGGCGCCTCCTCCCCTGTTGTTTATATTATCGAATTATCGTTTTATCGATTGATTTTATATATATATATATATATATACAAGTGTTTATGAACGCAATTTGATGTCTGGACGTTGGTGCTTGAACAGAGTTCAATTCGGGCTTGAGCACTCCCTCGATATCATACCTTGACCAGCATACTGATTTGGACTTTGGATGACGATTATTTGGCAGTTTATTTGGACGACGTTTCTTTGGATTACGCTTTGGACCCTCGCCCAGGTCTGTTATCTTCAGGTTCTCTTGTCACCTGCAACTCAAGTGTCTCCTGCTTCGACTTGCGGCTCGTGTACTTCGAGTGGAGACTCGCAAGTGCTCTTATCACTTGCGACTTGAGCCAATTCTGCCTTTTCCTGGCGAGGAGGAATTCCCAGGGAATTGGTGTCGTCGCTTTCTTCTGGCACTTTCGTCCCCAATCAGCTGCTGTGGTTTTGGGAGCTTGCAAGCTCGTGAGGTGGCCTGTAGGGAGGCTGACGCCAGGTAAGACAGAGAGTCTCTGATTTTCATATGGGATCGCTTTCCCTTAATGGTTATGCTCTGGCGTTCAGGACCTGCCCTGATAGCTGTTATGGGAAGTGGATCATGGCCTTAGTTTTGTCTCTCCTCTAATACATCCACTGAAGTGAGGAGAACTATACATCCTTTGTATTATATAATCTTGTATATATATACATATATATATTCTTTGTCACCTGCGACTCTGGGAGATCGGGCTTAACATTGCATTTGGTCACTTCAGCAGCATGCTATATTT
>NC_090749.1:61518281-61520781 GCF_036898095.1 Palaemon carinicauda
ATATTCAGTACTACGAATGGACAACAGATAGGTATAGTTCTCTCTCTCTCTCTCTCTCTCTCTCTCTCTCTCTCTCTCTCTCTCTCTCTCTCTCTCTCTCTCTCTCTCAGCCACTATCTGTTCAAATAAAACCCCTCTTGGGAATTTTCAAACTAAAACTTTATTTCTATTATAGCAAAAAGTACAAACTTGCAGCGAATGTTTTTTTCTTTTTATGTTGAGTAAGGTGACTTAAGTCTCTCCTAACAGTTTATATATGAAAGATCTATTTTAATTTTTATACTGTTCTTAAAATATTTTATATTAACTGTTTATTACTTCTATTGTTTATTTATTTATTTATTTTCTTACCTCACTAAGCTATTTTTATCTTTTGGAGCCCCTGGGCATAGGATCCTGGTTTTCTAACTAGGGATGTGGCTTACCTAATAATAATAATAATAATAATATTAATAATAATAATTATAATAATAATAATAATAATAATAATAATGATAATTATTATTATTATTATTATTATTATAATAATAATAATAATAATAATAATAATAATTATAACAATAACAATGATAGTGATAATGGTAATAATAATAATAATAAAAATAATAATAATAACAATAATAATAATAATAATAATTATTATTATTATTATTATCATTATTATAATAATAATAATAATAATACCATTAACAAAATCAATCTAATATACTCTAGTCTTACACAATGTCCTAGCATAGCCTTAGTACCAAGTCCACCGAGGCCCCCCTCCCCCCTTCTTCTGGGTTTAGTTTTCTTGCTTGGGGTTACGCTTAAACATACTTCTCTGTCAGTTTTCCTCTTCTAGTCAATTTTAAACCGTGGCTTGGGCATGCTTCATGGAAGGGCCTTGGGCAGTCAGGTGGTTTACCAAAAGAATACCATTTTTTCATCATTTTCTTAACCTCCATCATTAATCATATTTTCATAATTCAGTACTGTTCTTTTCTATGTACAAAGTTATGATTATATATTTTATTCTTAATGTTTTCATTTTTTTCATTAATGATGTATTCATATGATTTATTTCTACAGATTAACTTTATGTAGTATATCTATTTTCAAGTGAAATATACTGAAAACAAATATATTTTTTTCTATTTTTTAAAATGCATTAATATATTATATGATTAAAAAAATTGATATTTAACATTTCTACTTTTCTTGGAGCCATATTACTAGGAATATAAAACATAGTAACATTTCAAATAGTGTTTATAGTTTTTTTTTACTGTTTGGAATGTTTAGGTGTTTCTTACAACAAAATACAAAATCAAAAATAAAAATCCAATATTTCTGGTTTATGTTTCGTGGTAACTTCCTTGCTGTAATACCTTGGGCTAAAATAATAATAAATTTTAAATCTTAATTTTTTTTCTTATTACAACTATAAACGCAGAGTTCAATGTTGCATTTCTTTTTGCTGACAAAATAAATGACAATTCTATTTTCTTGGACATTTCCAGATCAGTGACCTCAAAAAATGGCCGCAGGGTACATTGACCATCTCCCTGGTTTATCTACGTTCTCTCTCTCTCTCTCTCTCTCTCTCTCTCTCTCTCTCTCTCTCTCTCTCTCTCTCTCTCTCTCTGTATTTGTTTTTTTCGATCCTTCTCTACACTTAATGCGCCACATTTGAGATTACATGAAATTTAGTTCTCTCTCTCTCTCTCTCTCTCTCTCTCTCTCTCTCTCTCTCTCTATCTCTCTCTCTCTCTCTCTCTCTCTCTCTCTCTCTCTCTCTCTCTCTCTCTCTCTCTCTCTCTCTCTCTCTCCTTAAATCGACGGTGTTTATCTAGTGTCCCTTCCTGGGCAGAAGGCATTCCTCAAAAAGTCAGGGCAATTTTTTTTTCCTCTTTTGTCTTTTATTTCTTTTAATTTTGTTCTTTAATGTCTTTCATTCTAGATGAGTTTTTTAGGTTATTTTTCTTTTTTATAAATACATCGATCTCATTCCTTTATTCTCTTGGAATTTTTTTAATCCAAATAATTCATTCTTTTTCTCAAGCCCTGCAACATCAGTGACCCTGGTGATTGTGATGCTAAATAACTTACAAGTGGTCAACGTTAATTGGAATTCAGTATGTTATATTAATTTCTATTTAATCTTGGAATCCTTCCAACCCTTGGTGGAATAGCGAGATGTTATAAGCCCTTTAAGGGCTCCAACAGAGAAAATACCAAAACAGAATAATGTGCTTTAATTAATGCGCCTAAAGCCAAAGAACTCTAACCCAAAACAGTAGAAAAAAGACCATGTTACAAAGAGTATGGCACTAAACAAGACTAGAGAACAATGGTTTGATTTTCGAGTGTCGTTAGAAGAGCTGCTTACAATATTGAAAAAGAATATTTTAGTCATCCTAATGTTTTCAGGTGTACATTATAAGGAAATAGGAGAATGTGTAAGGAATAGGCCATATTATTGAGTGTATGTGTAGGCAAAGGGAAAATGAGTCATAAC
>NC_090749.1:61525781-61535781 GCF_036898095.1 Palaemon carinicauda
ATGTATTTATATAGGAGTATACATAAATTATTGTGTAACCATATAAACTTCTCAAACTACCTCACCCTTTTTAGACTCTAAGTTTTCCACTGAAAACTTATATCGTATCGGGGAAATGAACTATGAAAACTTTTTACCTATGAGATTCCTGACCTAAACTCTATCCGAATTCAACCTATATATACTTGTTGGCTTTAAGTAGGCTGAATTTACGTTTGATGTTTTAATATATTGATGGAGTGAGGGTATTTATGTAAGTATTCATTTTGATACGTTAATGTGCAATGACATACATACATATATGTGCATATACATTTTATACACACACACACACACACACACACACATATATATATATATATATATATATATATATATATATATATATATATATATATATATATATATATATATATATATAATACCTACATAAATGCATAGATACAAAGACAAAAAAAATGTCACTGCAGGACAAAGGCCTCAGACATGTCCTTGTTTATGTTTAGGATATGGCCAGATTTCATCACCACGCTAGGCATTGCGAATTTGTGATAGTGGAAGAGTTTTTTTCTGATTGCTCTCAGCAAACCAACCTAGTGTGTGTACCCCTGACTAGTAAAGCTTTGCTGATCATGGTGATAGGCAAACCCTTTCACCACATCAAGGTATCCCCACTCAGGAAGGGCAGAAGATAAGCACCCACTTATTAATGTTGGTATGATACCCTTCAATTGAATGACATTAAATGCAATACCCTTCTCTTCCGGGCTTTGACCAACTGTAGTCGACTAACCAATAGGTACAGTTGGACATAGGAATTCCTGGCACACTTCAGTCTGAGGAAATGCACCTTGTCACACCCTTACTGTGAGGCGAGTAACCAAACAGTTTGCACAAGGAGAAATTGCATAGCGGGTGGCGATTCCCCAAAGAGCAGTTAGGGTGTGAGAGGGTAGCGAGGTGGGTCAGGAATTTTTTTGTACAACTGTATCTCATTGAAATCTGTATCTCATTCAAATTCTAGGGTAACAAAAGAAACAATTACGGATATATAAGAAAATATTGTTTTGGAGATTCTTTGGTCTTCTCAAGTATTTGCTTTAGACTGGTTTTCTAATTGATCTTATTTCAACTTTAATTAACGTATTTGCGATGCCATATAACTAATAAACAGTTTATCATCTTAACTACTACTTTAGATATGTGACTCATTGCTTTCCATGAAACTTTATGGTAATAGATTAATAATGGCACCGTCTTCTGATATCTGTTCATCAACATTCTTGTTTACACGAAGGCCACTCTTTAGACTTCTTTATTATTCGATATTACCCTTAATGAGCTCTTCTGTTGTCCTCGGGTTAGGTTTCGTTTACCCTCAGAATCACGTTCAATTGACATCACTTGTTGAAGACCAATGACATAATTTTTATGATGTTTCTCTTGAGAATCAGGATCAACTGACATCACTAGTTAAAGCCCATCCAAATCAATTTTATGATGTTCTTCTTCATATTAAGGCTCAATTGACTTCGCTCTCTTGTGCCGGCGAGCTGTTAGATTGTAAATGAGAGACTTTCGTGAATACAACTGAACTTTACTTGGTCGGAGCTTTAGTATGTACACAACCCGTTCCAGTAAAAAAACAGCTCTAAAACTCAAACACAATGGTCCAGGAAAGTACAGGAATGAACAAGTTATCAGTGACAGGGGAGAGTGATAACGACAATATACTAAGAATAAGAAATACCATTACACTGTACGAGCATGTGTGATACACGTGCGGTATATGACTCACCCCCCTACAAAAAGGCATACATTTGAAATATGGTGCCCTGCTCTTGAGAGGAGTACAGTATGTGGGTTATCTGGCAGTAGATATGCAGGGTTTAGGCAATCAATGGAGACCCATCTTTCTTTGTAACTCATATTGAGGAGACATGCTTTCAGCGTACGACGGATCACAAGGAAATGACCCATGTAAGGGACCATTAATGGTGGATTATTAGTGTCGTTGCGCAGAAAGATATGCATTGATGAGTGCAAATCATTTAGTATGTGTTGCTTAGCTTGGGGCTCGTAAGTCTGGCAGCATAGAGTAAATTTTTCCACAATGTGACGTAGGCGCTTGAGATTGTTGGAGGGGTTGCAGATGGAAAAAAAACTCAAAGGGACGACCAACTCATCGCCATACACCATTTCAGCTGCTGAGACATCCAGGGCATCTTTAGGAGTTGCCCTTAGTCCCTGGAGGACCCAGGAAAGCTGGGTAAACCAGTTGTAGTCCTTGCAGTGGGACATCAAAGCTGCTTTGAGGGTATGGTGAAAGTCTTCAACCATACCGTTGGCAGCAGGTTTGTCTAGGGTTGTATGAAGAAGGATGATACCCAGAAGATTCGCTAATGATGTCCACAATCGAGAGGTGAAAGTGGTACCCCTGTCGGAAGTAATATGCTCAGGTATACCAAATCTTGCTATCCATCCTGAGAGTAGGGCAAATGTACATGACATGGACGTTGCAGTTTCCATGGGAATGGCATCAGACAAACGTGTGGAGCGGTTGATGACAGTAGACAGGTAACAATATCCTTGCGATGTGAGAAGGGTACCTACATCATCAACGTGAATGCGGGCAAAGCACCCTGGAGGTTGATGAAATGTGTCCATTTTTGAATCCGTGTGTCAATATACTTTTGAGGTTTGGGATGAAGTACAGGCACATACCCAATCCTTAGTATTCTTAGTAATGCCTTGCCAAAGGAACTTTGTCTTTAATAGCTGTGCAGTAGGACGGCACGAGGGATGTGAAAGGCCATAAATTAAATTGAACACCTGTTGATGCATGAGAGAAGGTATCCATGGCCTAGGTTTACCAGTATTTATGTCACAGAGGAGGGTAGTGGTGGAGTCATCGAGAGGGCAGGATGTCCTACATACTTGGTACTCTGGATCTTTTCGTTGGGATTCTGCCATGGCGTTTTAATCCAATCGCAGGTGAATGGCGGCCAATTTGTTTCTTGACAGGGCATCGGTAAGGGATTCATTTTCCCAAGGAAGTGGTGAAGGGTACAATTGCATTCAGTCATGGCAGAGAGATGTTAGCGTTGATGGACGGACTAGGTATTGGGCTGTCGAGTGAAGGCGTGTAACAGAGGTATGTGGTCCGTGCAAATGACGAGGGGTGGCAAATCTTCCAAGAAGTGGCAGAAGAGATGGACAGCCAAGTGCATCGCCACCAATTCGCAATCGAAGATAGTGTAGCTGGATTCTGCCTTGAACAGTTTTCTACTGAAGGCCAGTGAGAAGTGGGGGGGGGGGGGCAAGCCGTTGACCACCTGCTCGATGATTGCCCTAATAGCTACATCGCTGGCATCGGAGGAGAGAAGGAGAGGTGCATGTGGCACTGAAAATGTTGAAGCTGCAGCGGTTGATAGGCCATATTTTGCATTGCAGAAGGTCACTTCTTAAAAGGGACCCCACATTAGGTCTCTTGGCTTGCCCTTGAGAGAGGCATACAGGTGGGCAAGAGTGGTGGTAATGGCTGGTAGGAAACGGTTATAATATTTGGTCATGCTCAAGAATTCTTACAGTGCTTTGACGGTCGAGGGCGTCTGTAAGTTTTGAATGACTGCTACCTTTTCAGGGAGGTGGTGGACTCCTTCGGGAGTGATGCGGTGCCTAAGAATGATACTTCGTTGGCGACAAAGGTACACTCATTGTACCGGACTACAAGGCCGTTCTGATGTAGGCGGTCAAGCACAACGCAACTGAACTTTATTTGGTCGGACCTTGAGTATTTATACGACCCGTTCCAGTCAAGAACGGCACACAAATTCCAGCACAGGGATGAAGGAAAATACAGGAATTAACAAGTTATCAGTGACAGGGGAGAGGGATAACGACAATATACAAAAATTAAGAAATACCGTTACAGTGTACAAGCGTGTGTGATGTTATTCAAATGATGTTTCTCTGTAGAATCAGGTTCAACTGACTTCACTTTTAAAGCCCATTGACGTCATTTATATGATACTTTTCCTCAAAATTCAAGAAGTGTACTTGTCATTTTACTTCCTTAGTCTTCAGTCTATAGTTTATGCTTTCATGTCAATCCAAAATCTAGTTTATCTCCCATAAACTACCATAATCTCGTACATTTACTTTAAAATCTCCCGAATCTCATTTATTTTGTCTCATCACCACCAAGGATCTCGTCTATCAAATCCTGCAAAACCTCAATTTCCTTTTTATTTCATCGTTCATCCCCGAATCTCCTTTTATTCTTTCTCGCCAATCGAAGACAATGCTTCGGTTTTTTTTCAATTACAGAGACAAATTAACTTCAGCTGATTGTTTGCTTCTATGTTTGTACAAGAGCTTGGGAGTTTGTTCGATGGAGCCTTAATTAATTCTTAGCTAATCTCTCTCTCTCTCTCTTTCTCACACACACACACACACGTAAAGGAATCGAAAAGAGGAACAAATATAGATTAAGGACAAAAAGTGATCCCTTTCTCCGAACGCGTGATATTGGCTATGACTTGGACTGCACTAATGGCTTCGATAAGGATTCGTTAAACGAATGTAATAACAGTCCATTTTCCGGTGTCGCGCACATCAAAAGAAAAACTGTAATTGATGGTATTTAAATGGGGGTAATTAATACGCTTTATATCTTTCATTACATTGGGGAGATATCAGTTGTCTCTGAAAAGGATGATTCAACGTATTTGAAGTCGAATGAAATATTTGTTTAATTAAGTTCTCATTCATTAAGTTGTGTCTGAATTATGGGATGGATTCAGGGGAGGTTTATATTTATGTATATATTTGCTGGTGTTCGTGTCCCGCCAAAAGCGACGGAAATATCGAGGACGTCTCGTAATTGCCTCGAATTTATCATATATCTGTTTTGTTGTTTTGTATTTTCTTATTTCTTCAAGTTTGGGATAATTAAACATAGACTTCCTCACCATGAAACAATTTGTGTGTGTGTGTATATATATATATATATATATATATATATATATATATATATATATATATATATATATATATATATACAAACATATATATATATATATATATATATATATATATATATATATATATATATATATATATATATATATATAAATATATATATATATATATATATATATATATATATATATATATATATATATATATATATATATATATATATATATATATATATATAATATATATATATATATATATATATATATATATATATATATATATATATATATATATATATATATATATATATTTATATATATATGTATAAATATAAACATATATATACATATATATATGCGTACATCTATATATATATATATATATATATATATATATATATATATATATATATATATATATATATATATATATATATATATATATATATATATATATATATATATATATATATATATATATTGTCACTATCATCAACAACAACAGACGTAACTAGTCCACTGCAGAACAAAGGCATGTGTCCTTCTACTTGTGTCTGCTTATTTATGGTCTTTCTTTGCTAGTCCACACCTGCATACTTTTTTTTTTATGGTCAATACATCCTCTTCTCTTCCTTCCCCTCCTTCTTTTGAAATCTCTAAGGAGCCATTCTTTTATCTTTAATGTTAATCTATGATATGTCATTCTCATTATATGTCCTGCCCAAGTCCATTTATTTTTCTTACATTTTGCTAGAATATCCTCTACTGTAGTTTGCCCTCGTATACATATTACTCTTTTTCTGCCCCTTAGTTTTATACAAGTCATTATTCTTTCCATAGCTCTTTGATTTGTAACTATCTTGTTTTAAGGCTTTAGTAAGGCTCCAAGTCTCTAATGCATAGATTAATACTGGGAGGACCATCTAATTAAATACTTTTCTTTTTAGAACAAGTGGCATTTTACCTTTCATTATCTAATTTTATTTACTAATAGCTCTCCATCCCATGATTATCCTTATTCTAATCTCGGTCTTGTGTCATCGGGAAATACTGTGTCCTAAGTATTTATATTTATTACCAATCTCTAAAGGATGATCCATAACTCCTATATATATATGACAGCAGACCGGGGGAGGGGGGGAGAAACGAAGAGCAGACTAAGCGCTTTTGTGTTTTTATTACAGCATGTTCCAGTTATTTTTCGTTAGAGTTTATAACTTAAGGTCTCAAAAGACACTATTTTATTAAACATTTTGTGGTGTAAGTTTAACATTTCCTGCTTATCCTAATCCAGGTGACTCTACCACTTACTATCCAAAGGAAAGAGCAACCATTAGGGTTAATGTGTTTGACAGTAAACAGTGCATCGAGAAATTCAGTCTGCATCCTTCCTCTAACGCAGTGCTGAACTAATTACTTTACATTTTTACTTCTGTGAAATTAAAAATCTGATTTGACCTTGATGTTAGTGGAGATAAAGAGCCAAATGGTATTCTTATTTTGTTTCTTAAAGAAGGGATATTTTTTTTTAGCATCTATGTTGTCTTCTTTATCACAGAATATCAACAACAGATTCATTCTGGTTCTTTTTGCATTTGTAGAATAACTCGACCTTGTTTTGAGTATAATTCTTGTGCCTGGTCTTCAGTTGCTGACCCTCATCTTAATTTGTTTGCTATTAATCTCTGACACAGTGGTTTTGTTAGTTCTTTGTATATGTAGCATATGATTTTTCATAATTCTGACCATCGTTTGCATTCAGATCTTCCCAGAACGTACCATCTTGGTCATAATACTAGGTATGCAGTTAATGCTAACAGCCATGTCTTTTTCCTCATGTCTAAGTACTACACAGTATATTAATAGTTTTATTTCATCTGTTACCTGATTATGGAATGAGCTCCCTAATCTTGCAGTTGAATCTTTAGTTGAAAGTTGCAGTGAATATTTGTATGTTGAAGAGGCTAACATAAGCACCCCTTTAATATATTGTTTATGTATGACTAGTCTATTTTAACGTTATCGCTGATATCAATATATTTCATATTTTTTTACTTTTACCTCACATATATAGTTTATTTATTTCCGTATTTACTTTCCTCGCTGTTTTTTAGCTGTTGGAGCCCTTGGCCTTATAGCTTCTTTCTTTTCTAACGAGGGATGTAGCTTAGCAAGTAATAAAAATAATGATCTCTAGCTCAGCCTATTACTTCCCAATTTTTAGATTTTGTTAAACCTTATTAACTTTTGTACCTAATGACAAATTTGCTGAATGCATATGATGAAAAGAAATTCAACTAATTCCCAGGTTACAGTTTATGCTCGTAATATATTATAGTAAATCATATTAGTTATTTTTACCATATTTGTTATTTTTGTTATTACTATTGTTTTTGTCATGTTATGTAAGAAACGACAATAACACGGTAATAAAAAAAGCAGTAATATTTGTATAATGAATTGGATATGAGCAAACAAAATGAACGACATGACAAGCAATAAAAAGGAATAAAAGAATTCCGAGCAAAGATTTCTTCTTACATTACATCCCCATTTCATCTCCCCCCCTACCCCCCCCCCCCCTACCCCCCTCATGTTATCAGCCCATCCTACGTCCACTTTCTTCTTCGTCCATTGACTCTGTCGCCATCATTTTCTCTCTCCGATTGTTCTATTATTCCTCTTCTATTCTTTACTGTCCTTTTTCCCTTTACCCCCGAATGATTTGGTCAAGATTCCATGGAGGTCTTTTTTCCTTTCTCTTTTGGCTGCAGCTGATGAAACTCGATTTATATCTGCCGACCCGGCGCATATTTTAGCTTCGTGTTTCCAGTGTCCTTCAAAGGTGAATAGAATGTTAATATAATAACACTCACGGCTGCTCGCGCATGCGTACTCACGCATGCACACACACGTGCACACACGTTATATATATATATATATATATATATATATATATATATATATATATATATATATATATATATATATATATATATATATATATATATATATATATATATATATATATATATATATATATATATATATATATATATACAGTATACATATATATATATATATATATATATATATATATATATATATATATATATATATATATATATATATATATATATATACATATATATATATATATATATATATATATATATATATATATATCCTCAGACATGTCCTCCCAATTGCGTCTTTTTATGGTCTTTCTGTGCCAGTCCACGCCGCATACTTTCTTAATTCGTCCATCCATCGTTTTCTCTTATTTCCCTTGCTTCTATTGCAATCTCTGGGGACCCATTCTATTATTCTATATATCCATTTATTGCATGTCATCCTCATTATATGTCATGCCAATATCCAATTCTTTCTCTTACATGTTGGTCGAATAGTTTTGTTTTGCTATCGATGCTGCTCTTCTTTTTTCTCTTTTTGTTTATATATATATATATATATATATATATATATATATATATATATATATATATATATATATATATATATATATATATATATATATATATCATACCTCCTACGCTTATTAATTGAATACTTCTCCATTAGTCATCTATTTCGCGCTTCATAGTCCTCAGCCATTTAGTTCAGGGTCTTCCAACTCTTCTAGTGCGTTGTGGAACCCAGCTGAACGTTTGGTGAACTTATCTCTCTTGGGGAGTACGAAGATCATGCCTAAACCATCCCCTCTACCCTTCATCATGATCTCGTCAACATATGGCACTCGGGTAATCTCTCTTATAGTTTAACTCCCATTATCCTTCTGAAGTCTTTGTTCTCAAATCTACTAAATCTATTGGAGATTGTTTCATTGTCATACCATGACTTATGTCCATAGAGTAACACCGATCTCACTAAACTGATATATTGTCTGATTTTTATATGTAATTTAAGGCGATTTGATTTCCAAATATTATTTAACGTAGCCATTGTCTGATTTGCTTTTATCAATTTTCCAATAACTCCAATTCTAAAGATCCTGTATTGGAGATCATAATACCTAAATTGCTGAATGATTCTACCTGATTATTCCCTACTCCTTCCAATATTTCCTTTTCTGTTGCATACTCCGTTCTCATCATATCTTTCTTTCTTCTATTTACCTTAAGCCTAACCTCGTGTGATATTTCATGCATTCTGGTAAGCATTCATTGCAAATCCTATGGTGTTCTGCTAACTAGGACAGCATCATCAGCATACTCTAGGTCTTCTAAACTCCTATCACCAATCCATTCCAATCCTTCTCCACCATCTTTGACTGTTCTACGCATTACCAAATCCATGAGGAGGATAAACAACATAGGTGACAACACATTCCCTTGGAGTACTCTGCTGTTCACTCGAAATTCATTTGATAAGACTCGACTAACATTAACTTTGCACTTGCAATGCTCATGAGTAGACCTAATCAAATTTACACATTTCAGAGGAATTCCATAATAACGCAGGACTCTTCACAAAATTTGCCGGTGCACACTATCAAAGGCTTCAATAGTCCACAAATAACATCAAAAAGGGATTTCTATATTCTAGGCATTACTCTAAAACATATCTCAAAATGAAACTTTGGTTAGTGCAACTTCTACCTTTCTGAATCCTGCTTGTTCAACTTTCAGCTTTTCATCAATCTTTCTCTCCAGATTCTTTATAACAATCATGCTATATATTTTCATAGCAACTGACGTAAGTGTTAGGCCACTGTAATTATTGCAATCAGTCAACTATCCTTTGTATTCCGATCTTTCCAGACTGCACCATACTAAGTATGCAGCTAAGTCCACCAGTCACGCCTTCCCCATCTTAGTAGGCCATATATGACCAGATTGTAGATTGATCTTCTTTATCTAGTGTTTGAATCGATGGAATTTCAGAAGTTCAAACTTCCTAATGCTTCTCTGTTGAACATGCTTACTTAAGTCCCATTTCCTAGTTCATATATAGGACTGATCTATTTAAACGTTACTATTATTATATTTTATCTATTT
>NC_090749.1:61540781-61560159 GCF_036898095.1 Palaemon carinicauda
AGATCAAGTGATAGAAAGGGGGAACAGATCGTGTAATAGTAATCAAAAACAAATCTAGTAATAAGAAGCGGGAACAGATCGAGTAATAGAAGGCGGGAATAGGTTGAGTATTAGAGAGCAGGAACAGATTGAGTAATAGAAAGCAGAAACAGGTCGAGTAATAGAAAGCAAGAACAGATCGAGTAATAGAAAGCAGGAACAGGTTGAGTGATAGTAATCGGGAACAGATCGAGTAATAGAAAGTGGAACAGGTCGAGTAATAGTAATCGGGAACAAATCGAGTAATAGAAAGCGGAAACTGATAAAGTAATAGAAAGCAGAAACAGATCGAGTAATGGAACGCAAGAACAGATTGAGTAGTAGAAAGCAGGAAAAGGTTGATTAATAGTAATCGGGAACAGATCGAGTAATATAAAGCGGGAACTGATCAAGTAATAGAGAGCAGAAACAGATCGAGTAATAGAAAGCGGGAAGAGATCAAGTAATAAAAAGCAAAAACCGATCGAGTAATAAAAAGCAAGAACAGATTGAGTAATAGAAAGCGGGAACAGGTCGAGAAATAGTAGTCGGGAACAGATCGAGTACAGGAAAGCGGGAACGGGTCAAGCAATAGAAACCAGGAACAAATCGAGTAATAGAAAGCGGTAAAAGGTTGATTAATAGGAAGCGGGAATTGGTCATAAATAGAAAATGGGAACAGGTAGAATTTTACAAAGCGTAAACAGATCGAGTAACTGAAAATGGGAACAAATCGAGTAATAGAAAGTAGGAACAGGTAGAATATTAGATAGCGGGAACAGGTCGAGTAATAATAATCGGGAACATATTGAGTATAAGAAAACGGGAACAGATCGAGTAATAGAAAGTAAGAACAGATCGAGTTATAGAAAGCAGGAAAAGATTGAGTAGTAGAAAGTGGGAACAGGTCAAATAATAGAAAGATGGAACAGGTAGAGTATTAGAAAGTGGGAATAGGTCTAATAATAGTAATTGGGAACAGATCGGGTAATAGAAAGCAGGAACAGGTTAAATATTAGAAAGCGGAACAGGTTGAGTAATGGGAAATAGGAACATGTCGATAATTCCACGGCTTTGTGGTGTAGGAAAAATTCCTATTAGTGAAAAGTCTATTGATGTGTGTTCCCTTGCTATAAATGATCACCATATAAAATCCTTCGAAAGCAGAGTTCTGAATGAGAGTACGGTAATGTTTTGGTATACCACAACAATACACTTTTGATATAACGTTTGTGATTGGGATTATGTTTGTAGTCTGATATGTAGTATTCAGTTATACTCCTGATAATGTTATTGTTTTCTGTGGTATAGATTAATCCCATTGTTATATTGTTATTATGATGAACTAAACGTAAGTTTACTTTTTCATTATTATCATGAATGTAAAGGTTGGCTCATCGCCACTAATCAGGGCCACCCATACTGCATACTAGATTGGTTTGATTGGATGGACCACATGAAAATCTCATCCCAACACCAATACGGACTCGCTAACGTGGTGATGAAAACTGGTTAAATCCCAGGCATGAATAAGGACATATTGAAGACTTTGTTTTGCACTGGGCTAGAAACGGCTGCATTTGTTGTTGTTATTGTTAGAGTCGTTTTTGTTATTGTTGTTGTTATATTGTTACTATCCCAATGTTCCTGCAGTTGTTATTATTATTATTATTATTATTGTTATTATTATTATTATTATTATTTATATTTTTTATTAGTGTTCCGTATATGATTTCTTTCATAACCTAACTACTTTTTATTCATCTATATCGAAATCTCCCAATAAAACCCTTCAATCTTTCAGTCATAGGACTTTCTCCATAAAAACTCCTTTTAGGAATCTCCTGGCGGAGTAATCTCCCCACAGACGCCGATTCCTCTCACTCCGGAGTCGTTTCCTCACTCCTCACTCCTTCCTCACTTGGGTAATGACCCCTGGAGAAGGATTAAGTGAGAGAATTACCAAAGTGATCATAAAAATGGCGCTCGAGAAAGTTTTCCAACAAATTTTCCTCGTAGTTTGGGATTTTTGTCTCATGAATGTCTAATTGTTCATGCGGTGACGCTAAAGTAAGTTTTTGTCAAATATTCGGGGACGTTGGGGGAATACATTTCCTGTCAATTTAGCTTTTTGCTGCTAAGTTCGGTGGCTTTTGGAGCAGATATGAATTGGCGAATGCTCCAAAAATGATGACAAAGATAAAAAGTGACTGTAAAAATATAATTATCGGAAAGAGACTACAATATTACTATTCCTCATAACAAAGTTTTCATGACGTCAAAAATAATGTTCTTCATAAACGTTGAATAAACTCTTAAAGAATCGCAAAATTAAAATCGCATAAAAAATAACACTGTGAAACGACCATGAAAGGAGAATATTCGTCGTATATCGCCAAAGTGTTCATAAAAAAGTGCTAAATTAAGTTCCCTCATAAAACTTGGCTGCTTTTGTCCCTCTCATTATGTGCTACGCTAAAGTTTTTTTTTTTTTTTCATAGATCAATTAAGAGATTTTAGTCAAAGTCTTCAGAACTGTTGATTATATAATAGAGTTTATCGAGTGGGTAGAAAGCTTGAGAAATTTTTGATTGATTGTATAACTTAATTTTTACACACACACACACACACACACACACACACACACACACATATATATATATATATATATATATATATATATATATATATATATATATATATATATATATATATACGCTATTATCTTTGTTTAAATCATTCAATAGATAATTTGTTACCTCTGCCAAGAATGTTTTGTTTTTCCATGCGATATATATATATATATATATATATATATATATATATATATATATATATATATATATATATATATATATATATATAGTGGTGGTGGTGGCCTATGTTGTAACGTCCCTAATTGGTAATCGCCAGACTGGGATTCGAGTCCCGGTCAAACTCATTAGTTCCTTTGGTTTCTGCAACCTCACCATCATTGTGAGCTAAGTATTGTGGGTTTGAGGAACCTATAGACCTATCTGCTGAGTCATCAGCAGTCATTGCCTGGCCCTCCTTGGTCATAGCTTGGGTGGAGAGGGGGCTTGGATGCTGATCATATGTATATTTGGTCAGTCTCTAGGGCATTGTCCTGCTTTCTAAGGTAATGCCACTGTCCCTTGCCTCCTGAGTAGATTTCTATTGCTGATAAAAAATAAAGTATGTGGAAGTGTAAATTGTATCTTAGTGCCTCTGTAAAAAGAATAGTATATCAATAAGATCCTTTTTGTCCTGCTTATGAAGTTTAAATATCATGAAAACCTTTACCATGGTAAAGCTATACTATTTCGGGCCATCCATACTAGGTTGGTTCTCTCTGAGCGATCATACGATAATCTCTCACCATCACCAATTTATGCAGTCGCCAGTGTGGTGATGAATACTAGTTCGGCCATCTATACTAGGTTGGTTTGCTGTGAGCGATCATACGAAAATCTCTCACCTTCACTAATATGCAGTCGCCAGTATGGTGATGAAAACTGGCTAATCCCCAGCCATGAATTGACATATCTGAGGCCTTTGTCCTGCATTGGACTAGAAACGGTTGCATTTGTTGTCCTTGTTGTTGACCTCTGTCATTTGATGCGTAAAGTGTGTGATTTATTAAATCAGGGCAGTTATTACTGAGGCAATTAGTCGTAATTTGTATCGGCTAGATTATGCATTTATTAAAAGAGACCAGCCATCTTTAATAATCTCCAACGTTTCGCCGTTCGTGTACTTAGTGTTGATTACCTTTCCGCCTGAACAAAGGTGTATATGGAGAAATATTTTTCTCGCTTACCTATAAAAAAAAAGAGAAAATGAGAAATCAAAGTCGTATCTTTTATATTTCTTACCTTATTGTTATCAAGGTCAACTCAAAGAGCTATGGAAAAAATAATGTTGGGAGAAAATTAAAGTAGAGCATATTCTAACAGCTTGCAAGAAAAATAAATGGATATGGGCAAGACATATAGTGAGAATGTCAAATAATAGATGAATATTAAGAATAACACAATGAAAGAATAACAGAATGGGTCGCTAGAGTTTGCAAAAGAAGCAGAGCAAGGAAAAGAAAACGATTATTGACGAGTTAAGTCACTTTGGTGGTATACACTGGCATAGAAAGACCATAAACAGACGGGAAAGGAAGGACTTGTCTGAGGCCTTTGTCATGCAGTGGACTAGCAACGGCTGATGATAATGATGATGATAATGTTATCAAAGTAAAAACGAACACATTTTCTTTTGCAATAAGATTTTGTTTATCTTTTTTTCCGTTCTATATGTTGGAATGTAAACTGATAGTAGCTACCTAACGGAGACAGTTTATAGTTTAAAGCCCTACATTTTACCATTTAACTAATAACTTTATTGAATAGTTTTTATTGTTTAAACTGTATAATTGATTTGAAAACTGCAAATATTTTAAAGAAATACTTCAAGTTATATATTGCATGAAGCTATCATATCGTTTTATGAAATTCATAACTTGTAAAATCATTTAAAATCGCAATGGAATTAAAGAGTATTTGTTATTGGATCACCACCCACGCTGAGCAGCTAATAGGCCATCATGAGTCAGGAATGTTAAACATCCAGTGAAAAAAATATACCGTAAATTCAATATCAAACCTTTTATTATTACTCATCAATCTACATAGAAGCTTAGCTATTTATTTGCAAACAACAGCCTACTAATATCCAGTCATTATCGTCTGTCTCACTTATCAAAAGATTAACTCTGCCTCCAAGGAAAATTTATACACTGCCACGATTCAACTTGGTACAATTTCCCCTTCTGGAAACGAGCCCTCGTCCTGTTTAGAAAACTAGATTCGAATGACAGAGAAGGGAAAAGAGATTTGAATGCCATTAAGATTAAAGCAGAGTATCATGAGAGTGCGTTAGGAGGGCCGAATGGTTTGGAATTTTTGTTGCATTTCTTTCTAGTTTTGTTTCTTGACTTCAGTTCTTCGTCTCTGTCTAATAGGAGCAACTTCCATGGTATAGAGGCTATGGTACTACCCAAGACTAGAGAACTATGGTTTGAGTTTGGAGTGTCCTTCTCCTAGAAGAGCTGCTTACCATAGCTAAAAAGTCTTCTACTTTTATATAGTGGTTATTTGGATGCTTTCAAGTGCAGGAATCAACCAACCTTAAATTGACCTTTTCTCTAGATGAGATCGTCCTTTAGTCAAATGTACAGTTGGACACAGAAATTTCTGGTATACCTTGCTCTGAGGAATTGCATCTCGTGTCACCCTTACTGCGCGGTGGGTTACTGTTTAGCCCTGTTCACCACCTCTGCCACCTCTCTCTACACTATTTGTCTTGTTTACTCGCTGCGAAGTAAGGGTGTGACAGGGTGCACTTGTCCAAAGCAAAGTGGGCTTCAGTTAAATGTACTTAATAATTCATAAATATCCTCCTTTAACTTCCTTTGCCAATAGTCATGATTATTTAAATGAAGATAAAATAATAGGCGATTTATTATCCGTAACGAGTGCCAAGCTCTAGAAAATTAGTCCTAGTTGTAGCACCTCCCGGGCCACCTCTCCCCATCTTCACCCTCTGGTAATGAATTGCTCTCTAGTCACTTGTATCTTTCCTTTTTCTATCAAGCTTTGGAAATCTCTCTCTGCTTTTGTTTTCCTGTTTATGACTCTTCTGTTTGTAAGAGGCTGAAAGTCTATAACTTCTTTTTTAAGGTCCTCTCTCCTTCCTTACCTTACCATCTCCACATGTTCTTCGGGTCTGGGCTAGAAAGGGGCTTTAGGCTGTCATCCCCATTTCACTTTGCTGCTATGAAAAATTGAGGTCAAATCCCTAAGGAAATGTTGGTAATAATTTCTTAGAATATGGAAGCTTATGTGTATTGGAGAAAAACAGTGAGAAAAGAGTACCTGAATTTGGTGGAACAACAATTCAGAGATTTAGAGTACGATTATACATATTCCCCCATATAAAAGAGCTAGTGACTGTCTATATATTTCTTTCCTGTCACGCTGAGCGGCAGGGGGAAATGAGTAGTCATATCCTGGTGAGAGTGGGTACGCAGAGAGGTACACTTGAAAACTGCAATCTTCCACAACTTGCCAAGCCAGCAGGCTGTAGTTAGGAAAGTGGGAGGGGAGGGGGAAGGTTGAATCTGTGTGTGTAAATCTTTCTAAATATTTAGCAGTCATCTTTGACGGATTGCGTATGAAATTGTAGAGCTTGTCATATTTTTCTTGACTGCCTAAGAGAAAATCATACACTATACATTATATTCCCATTCATCCGTCAGCACTCAATTAAATTGTTGCTCTTATTTCGCAAAGTCCGTTCCAAGGAAACAAACGCTCAGCAACTCTCCAAAATGGCCCTCAAAAGTTACCAGAAGTTTCTTTTAAATCACTTTGAACTTTTTCTTTCGCCCACTCCTTTTGTCTCCAGTACAAATGGGGGATTTTGTTTCGTTTGGTCAATTCGAGGAATCCCAAAGTTGTAATGTAATTAACGTTCTTCGAAACTTTGTCTTGCAATAAAGCAACATTGTTTTTAAGAAAGCGTTAGAAAATTGTCGTCAGCCTCGGCAGCTGTTTTCTATGTAGTCCAATCAATGACTTTCTTCGGTTGCCAGTTAGCCTTTTTTATCTAACATTTTTCCTGACTGCATTTTGCTTAGGATCATTCATTGTTTTACGTAAAGGTAAATTGAAACTTTTTCCTGGTTGGGAAAATCAGAGCAAGTGGAATCAGTTGCCAGAAAGCTGATAATTTTATTTGTTATTAATCATTTTTGTAAAGATAAATCGGAAAATACCTTATTTACACATCATTCATCAAATATAGTGAGTTGCCAGAGAGTAATTTATTGAACTTTGATTTTGGATTTGAAAGTGACTCATATTTTTCAGAATTGGATAGGGTTTATGGTGTGAAGATGAATTGAAAAGTGCAATTTTATGCTTGGCCAAGCACGAGGGCTGTCACTCGTTGTACGAGAAGCAATTTTCTGAAATTGAATTATTTTGGATTAAAAGTATATTTTATGAAAAGAAATCTGGGATATCTGTAATAGAAACCCCATCTCTTTTCTTCTTATTTTGTATATTGTATATTTTTATACAATACGTACTTGGTTTATTATTATTATTATTATTATTATTATTATTATTATTATTATTATTATTATTATAATTATTATTATTATTATTATTATTATTATTTGGTAAGTTACAACCCTAGTTGGATTCGAAGGATGTTACAAGCCTAGGGGTTCCAACAGGGAAAATAGCCCTATTATGAATGGAAATGAAAAAGTCATTAACAATTGAAATAAAATACCTCAGCAACAGCAACAACACCAAAATTAATTTTTTCATATACAAAAACTTAACAAAACAAGAGGAAGAGAACTTAGATGGAATAGTGTGCCCGAGTGTACCCTAAAGCAAGAGAACTCTAACCCAAGACAGTGAAGACCATAGTACAGAGGTTATGGCACTACCGACGACTAGAGAATAATAGTTTATTTTTTATTGTCCTCCTACTGTAGAAGAGCTACTTACCATAGCTAAAGAGTCTCTTCTACCCTTACCAAGAGAAAAGTTGCCACTTATACTGCAGTAGTTATCCCCTTGAAAGAAGAATTGTTTTGGTAATCTCAGTGTTGGCAGGTGTATGAGGTCAGAGGAGAATATGTAAAGAATAGGCCAGACTATTCAGTGTACGTGTAGGCAAAGGAAAAGTTACCCGTAACCAAAGAGAAGGATCCAATGTAGTAATGTCTAGCCCGTCAAAGGACCCAATAACTCTCTATTAGTATTAACTCAATGGGGGGCTGGTGCCCCGGACAATCAATCACAGTGTTAACAGATAATCGTCCCTTACCCTAATATTCGCTGAATATTCATATTTCCTTTTTTATTTTTGGTTGAAAGACTACCCAAATTCCTTGCTAGTTTATAGGAAGCTATTTTTTACTACCGTGTCACTTTTGCCTTCCGCATGTAAAGATTAATTGGCAACTATTGTCTACGCAGGACCAATCAGAGTGACTCTTGTCAGCTGCCACAAAGATCTATTTTCCAATATTACTTTTGTCTCCGAGAATCTTTTTTTTTTTTTTTATGGAGGGAGAATAATCTTCCGATATTACTTTTGCCCCTCAGCTGTCTTTTCTTATTTTATTTTTTGATAGTCTCGACTTCCTGTGTATAGGCAAATTGAAAAATGTTTACTCATATTCAATTAGAGGGACTTTGCAGATGCCAGAAACCTCTTTCCTTAGAATTTGATCATGTGGGATTTAACCCTGGACAGGGAACGCTGGGCATATATAACCAGGACGCTGCGCAAAAAGACGTTTTTTCAGAACTGCGCAGTTGTGGTTGCTATTAGTCTAAATGTTAGCCCGTGAATCAGCAGTTGAGGATACGCTCTTGCAGATATCGTACATGCTGTAGCTGCTGCTCTATTCATCTCGACGCCATAACACGTTTTTCACGGGTATACCGGTCATTTATGACCCAGCGTTGCTTTCGACGTGAGTTTAGTGAAAGTCAAAGTTTTCATATAATTGATTATAACATTATTGTCATTATATGTGTTATTAATATTTTTATACAACTTTTGTGAAAGATTTACCAAACTTCTAGAACTGGCAGCCAGCTGTGAAGATTACGTAAAAATTTGAATTCTTCATTTTCTGTAAATTTTTTACTGTAAGTGATCAAAAAATCAAACTTATTTTTTTGAAATATTTTGTAAAAATATTTTTTTCTATACTTTGTTCGATTTAAACACCACAGTAGTATTAAGGGTTGTTGAAACCAATAAGCCAAATCCTAATTGTCTTTACAACTTATTGGGAAGTATTTTAAAAAATAACTTTTTTACGGCCGGTCATATATGCCCAGCGTTACCTTAATAGGTAACGCGATTTACCGTTACCTGTCCCAGGGTTAAATGTGAACATTCACTTCCATTCATTGCATTTACTGTTTCGATATACTATTTGACGTTTATTTTTCTTCAATTCATTTTATGCCTTAGAATATGTCATTCTTTTGGATAAATCGACTGACTTATCTGAAAGATAAAGTTTACAAGTAATTTAAGGCTGATTTGGGAATGATGATTAACATGTTTGTTTCACTCTTTGCACGTTATTATTATTATTATTATTATTATTATTATTATTATTAGTGTGTGCAACCTGTCAAAACTGATGGCTAAGTATTTAGATAGATATGCATTCGCACACACAGGTTTAACTCTTCCACTACCACCCCCCCCCCACCCATTTTTCCAACTAACCCCTCTTGATGGTGTTGAGCGTGACCGGAATTATATATATATATATATATATGTATATATATATATATATATATATACCTATGTATATATATATATATATATATGTATATGTATATATATATATATATATACATACATACATACATATATATAAATATATATATATATATATATATATAATATGTATATATATACATATGTGTATATATATATATATATATATGTAAATGTACATATATATATATATATATATATATAAATATACATACATATATATGTATGTACATATATATATATATATATATAATGATAGGATTATTATATAAGGGAGATTATTTTTTATTATTATTATCATTTTTATTATTATTATTGTTGTTGTTGCTGTTGTTTTTGTTGTTGTTGTTATTTTATTGTTTAATTTGGTTAAGGAATTTCTACACATTTTATTGTTTATCTCAAGGAGCATTAAGTGACATACGTATTTATTGATGGGCAGGCAAACATACTTCATATGTTGAGCCTCTCTTCATTTTAACATCACTTCCTAGTAGATCACCTCTCTCTCTCTCTCTCTCTCCTCTCTCTCTCTCTCTCTCTCTCTCTCTCTCTTTGCGTGTGGGTCTATATTTTGATACATAAAACAAAAAACAAATGCATGGGGTTTGGCCAGTTTTCATGATATCGCTGGCCACTTTAGATTGATGATATTGGGAGAACATAGTCTGATAACTCACAGCATTCCAACCTAGTATTGGGGCCATGATTAGTACAGCTTTGGTGATAATTGCAATTCACAAATCCTTTCACCACGTTTGGGTACCACACTCAGAAGGGGATATATGAATATTTATGAATATTTGATATATATATATATATATACACACACACACACACACACATATATATATATATATATACGCATATGTAAATATCAACTAATGGCACAGAGGCTATGGTACTACATAAGACTAGAGAGCAATGGTTTGATTTTGGAGTAGCCTTCTTTTAGAAGAACTGCTTACCATATATATATATATATATATATATATGTATATATATACATACATACATACATACTTACATACGTACACACATATATAATAGCTTCAGATATTGGCTTACAGAAGTTAGCTAACTTGCAGACACATTGTTAAACATTTCCTTTAAACAAGCGCTCAGCGCCTCTTCCTCCTCCTCCTCCTCCCCCGAAGTTCTGGAGATTTAATTTGGTAAGTGGATAATTTCACGTGATCCTAAAAGATAAAAGAAGTCTGAGTCTCTCAATCCTGCCAGAAGTTTAAGGAAAAGGATTTCCTTGAGTCTGGATTAGGAACTTCCACATAATCCTACAGGAAATTAGGACTTAATGAAGTCCGATCTTACCGCACTCGAAGGGCCTTGACCAAAATGGGGAGCTGTGAGACGTGTAAATTTCTACCTAATTATTTTTAGCTTCCGAAAGAAAATGGTTTCCAAAAAGAAAATTGTAATAGTTATAGTAATCTTTATAAAAAGCGTGGTGGTAATGATAATGATGATAATGATATAAAGAGGAATAATGATAATAACAATAGCTCTTCTTTCTATTATTCTTATTTTCTTCTTCTTCTTCTTCTTCTTCTTCTTCTTCTTCTTCTTCTTCTTCTTCTTCTTCTTCTACTTCTTCTTCTTTTTCTTCCTCTTCCTCTTCTTCTTCTTCTTCCTCTTCTTCTTCTTCTTCTTCTTCTTCTTATTATTACTATTATTATTATTCATTATTATTATTATTATTATTATTATTATTATGTTGTTATTATTATTATTATTATTATTATTATTATAAAGAGAGAATGTAAGTGAAGATATAAATTTATATATATCAAATTAGTTAAATGTATAGTTTGGAAGATAGATTCATATCTTCAAAGTTCAAGTGGGGTTGCCAAATTTCAAATGTAATTTACAATGGGTTAATATTATTGACATAAAAAACTACATATAGGCTGTAAAATGATTCCATGGCCTTTGACCTTCTGTGACCTAGAAGGGTCAAATTCAACACCACCTGATATCCGAAAAAACACTCATTCACTTATTGACGGATACAGCAATTCTAAAAAAACACATTTAGAGCAATGGTAGTGTTGTGAAGGTTTACAGGCCGTTTATGAATGGCAGAATGGCAGAGGCAAAGGACAGTGACATTGCGCTATCAAGGAGGACAATCCCCTAGAGACTGATCATATATACAGCGGCCAAGGACTCTCTCCACCTAAGCTGATACCAAAAAGGACCAGGCAATGGCTGCTGATGACGACTCTGACCTAGGGACTGACCATACATACATATGATCAGGACCTAAGCCCACCTCTCCACCCAATCTAGTACCAAAGAGGACCAGGCAATGGCTGCTTATGACTCGGCAGAAAGACCTATAGGCACCCCCCCCCCCATCCTTAGCTCACAAGGATGGTTAGGCTGTATTGATCAAAGGTACTAACAAGTTTGAGCGGGACCTGAACCCCAGTCTGGCGTTCACCAGTCAGGGACATTACCACATCGGCCACCACAACTCGTGAAGGCTCTCGTTCGAGGGACGGGGTTTGCCGTTTCTGACACCGCTTGTTTTAATCAAAATTACCTTTCATTTTAAGCCTGTTTCTATCATAGATTTTAATGCATTTCCTCGCAATTAACTAAACGCCTTGGAACGATATGCCATACTGCACAGTGTAAGTACTACCAAGATGATTAAACCGCACGTTTAGATTCTACCAGTAGAGATTTACTTGGTCCATTGACTGGCCGAATAGTACTATATTTGGTCCCTCTCTGCTTACGGCTCACTTTTCCTTTGCCTGCACATACACCGGATAGTCTAGCTTATTCTTTACACATTTTTATCTTTCTTCATAAATATAACCAAATTATTCTTCTTCGCTCAAGGGGTTAACTACTGCACTGTATTGTTCAGTGGCTATTTTCCTCTTGGTAACGACACAAGAGAGACTGTATCTATGATAAGCAGCTCTTATCAGAGAAGGACATTCCAAAATCAAACCATTGTTCTTTAGTCAGTGGTAGTGCCATAGCCTCTATACCATGGTCTTCCACTGTCTTGGGTAGTGCCATACCCTTTTTACCATGATCTTCCACTGCATTGGGTTAGAGTTTCCTTGCTTGAGGTTACACTGCTGCACACTATTCTATCTGTGTCTTTATCTCCTTTCCTCACTTGGCTATATTCCCTGTTAGAGCCCTTGCTATTAGTAAGTAGTAATACAATCATTTTGTAAGAAATATACAAATTGTTTACTGCAATGATTATATTATACTACGTGTGATTGCGTGAAATGTTTTGTTAGGTAGTAAAGAAATCGACAAATTTAGAACCTGCAATACATGAAACTTTACCCATTCATCATCTGAAAATAGAAAATGATCCTTTTTAAATATAAATTCTATTTCGTTCGTTCGCTGTATTTTGGATTCGAATAAATCGCGCAGTTCGGAAAATACAATTTACTCAGCCCTGAATTAATTATCTGGTTTTACAATAAATTACAGCTATGAATTTAAACATTCAAACATTTTCACATCTTCCAATGAATGTATTTGTTTATTGGAAAGTGTAATTGAAACGAATTTAAACTCGGAAAAAATCTTTTATGTTTTTATTGATTTAAACAGAAAAAGATAATTAAATTGTGTCCTTAATTAGATTTTTCAAAAACTACACTTGAAATTATATTTGGTTTTGCGTTTTTGTTTATGCAGTTTAATAATTATGTTTTGATTTATATGTAAATGAATTTTTTTTTGTAAATAAATTATACATGAAATCATTTTTAAGGTTATATTTATGATTCATTTATCACCGTATTATTTTCATAACTTGAGCAATGACATATGAAATTACTACTATCCATCATTGAAATTAATTACTTTGGTTATGGTGTTTTTGAACAGGTGAAAAATTTATTGTATTTGGATATTTAGAAACTAAGTCTTGCACTCGTATTTGGAGTTGAAACAAGTTGAAAAAAATATTTAGCCTTTGATCGCATACACACACATACGTATGCAAACACACACACACACACATACACACACAGACACACACACACACACACACATATATATATATATATATATATATTATATGTGTGTTTGTGTATTTGCGTATATACAAAGATAATTATAATTGTTTTTATTGCTTGAGGGCACACTCGGGCACGCTATCCTATCTTATTTTTCTCCCTCTTGTTTTCTTGAAGTGTTTATAGTTTATACAGATCTTTATTTTAATGTTTCTGTTCTTAAAATTATTTATTTTTTCTTGTCTACTTTCTTCACTGGGCTGTTTTCCTGGTTGAAACCTTTGGTCTTATAGCATCCTGCTTTTCCAACCAGGTTTGCAGCTTAGAAATTAATAATAATAACAATAATAAAATGCTAAAGCAGTGATATTGTAATGTTAATGATACGATTTGTTATGAATATTATTGCTCGAATGAAAAATATGATTAATTTAATGTGTTTATATATATATATATATATATATATAATTATATATATATATATATGCATATATATATATATATATATGCATATATATATATATATATATGTATGTATGTATGTATATATATATATATATATATGTGTGTGTGTGTGTGTATGTGTGTGTGTGTGTGTGCGCGCGCACGTGTTACGTTTAAAACCAGTAGCATTTTCCGTACTAACAAAATTCCCATTGAGCCAGTGGTAGTGTAAGCAGTTGAACACGTGCCAGGTAGTCAGATGACTGTGACTGTAGGAATTCATTCTATGCAACTTTCTAGATTGATAAGTTCAACATAATCTGATACCACACTATCCAAGATGGAAAGATACAGTAGTTAAGATGAAACTCTCTCTCTCTCTCTCTCTCTCTCTCTCTCTCTCTCTCTCTCTCTCTCCCTCTGGTCAATCAGACGAATAGCGAGTATCCCCAAGCTCTGAGCAGGTCATGTTTAGAGAAGTAATTGGCGATGGGACTAAAGTCAACATCTTTTTTTTTTTTTTCATTATCGATGTTGTTGCTTTTTTTGTTTTATTGGAATTTTTAAGTTGATTTTGTTATTTAATTGGAATTTTTAAATTCAATTTCTTATAGCAATGCTGAAGTTGAGATACTACCGCTAGCGAGTTATGGGGTCCTTTGACTGGCCAGACAGTACTACATAGGACCCTTCTCTCTGGTTACGGTTCTTTCCCTTTGCCTACATAGATACCAAATAGTCTGGGCCATTCTTTACAGATTCTCCTCTGTCCTCATACACCTGAAAACACTGAGATTGCCAAACAATTCTTCTTCACCTATGGGGTTAACTACTGCACTGTAACTGTTCAGTGGCTACTTTCCTCTTGGTAAGGGTAGAAGAGACTCTTTAGCTATGGTAAGCAGCTCTTCTAGGAGAAGGACACTCCAAAATCAAACCACTATTCTCTATTCTTGGGTAGTGCCATAGCCTCTGTACCATGGTCTTACAATGCTTTGGGTTAGTTCTCTTGCTTGAGGGTACACTCGTGCACTATTTCTATCTAGTTTCTCTTCCGCTTGTTTTGTTAAAGATTTTATAGTTTAAATAGGAAATATTTATTTTAATATTGTTACTATTTTTAAAATATTTAATTTTTTCTTATTTCCTTTCCTCACTGGGCTATTTTCCTTGTTGGGGCCCCTGGGCTTATAACATCCTGCTTTTCCAACTATGGTTGTAGCTTACCATTTAATAATAAAAATAATAATAATAATAATAATAATAATAATAATAATAATAATAATAATCTGAAGCCATTATAGTAACACAAAATATGACCTATCCTCAAATTTTTACTCTTAGGTCAAGACTTGACATTAGTTCTTTTACTTAAGACCAGATGGCTCTGTCACGCAATTCTGCCTTAAGTGTTGGACATTACTAACAGCAATGAGTCATTCTGTTTCATACAGATTTTCATAAAACTTACCTCACTAGTTTAGCTTCTCATTCCCGCAAAATTAAGAATCTTTGACCTTAACCTTGATGCTTTTTGAGATGTTATCCCACATGTATATTTTTCTTTATTATCAGTAAAGACAGGTGACTTTTTTTTCTTTTTTTTTATTTTGAGAACTTGTAATGTCACTAGATTAGGTAAGAGAGAAATGTAGATTACAGATCAATTTCTGTCCAATATTCTCTGAACTTTTGAAAGGTCTTTCGGTGAATTGCCAAAGTAATCATCTGTTCATGAAATTGCAGTTTGCCTTTCGCAAGAACTACGTTGTTTGCGATTCCATGTTTAAAGTTTCCCTTTCTGAATAGAAATCCCTGATTTTGGTCGCCAAGTTTATCGAAAAGCCCCTTTTTCCACAAGCTGAATCAGTTGAGAGTTGCTGAAACCTATTCTATATTATTATTGATTTTTTAGCTAATTGATTGCCAAGTGTTTTTAATGGCTACCATAGTGACAAAGAAGAGTGTTATTAGCATTATCTTCACAAATTATATACACATGATGTTTGGCTCGGCCTTCAAAACTAGTTTGCTGCATATGCAGATGATTCTATTCTCTTCACAATGGTCACAGTTCTGGAGTTTAGGCCTGTGGTTGCTGAATCTTATAAGAAAGATCTAGTTGAAAATATTATATAATATGACGCAGAATATGGGGTTTTGATATTATATCATAACAGAACTCAACATTTGGTTATTAGTAGGGAAATTAATGAATGATTTGAAGTTGTCTAGCATCCTGATATCATAATAGGCAAAGAAAATTGGGTTCTCCGTGCACTGATTTCTTTCAAGATACATTCACCTCATTTCTAACTATATTTCTATTATTTGAAATACACTTTTTGAAACATTCCTCCTATTCAATAACACAAGCAAATATTCATTTCAAGTTTCCAAGATTTGTACGTACATCTTTATCTCAAGTAATTTTTTTATTCTCAAATTTTGCAACATTTTGAATTGTGCTATGTGGGATTTTAAGCAGCTGGGTCTCATCTTGAATTGTTAGACAAATCCTGGGATCTTGTCATTTTCTTGTCCTTGATACCTTAACGTGGTGAAAGGATTTGTGTATTGACATGATCAGCAAAGCTGTACTAATCAGGGCCACGCAAAATAGGTTTGCTTGGTGTGAGCGATCAGACGAAAATCTTCCACCATCACCAATCTGCATTGGCCAGCGTAGTGAAGAAAATTACCAAACTCCAGAAAGGACTAAGGACATGTCTGGGGCTTTTGTCCTGCAGTTTACTTGAAACGGCTGCATTTATTCTTTCTGTTAAGGATATTAATCTTTGATACTTCCCGTTAACTCATAATGTTCATAATTCTGAAACTCACAAGAGTATACCATCCTATCTGAATTACAAATCTTGCACTCTCTTTCAAGGGCTCATCACTCTACGGTAATTTGAAAGAAATAATTCTGGAATTCGAAAATAAGTATATTTATTTTTTTCATTGATCACAAGAGTATGTTTCGTTTCAAAGTTTATTGGCTACGCATGTAACTACCAATGCTCTTTATCTTCTTTTACTTGGTTTTCGTCATTCTTTTTTATTTACTATTTAATTTTTTCATACTTCTCCATTACTAAGGACCCAGGTACCGTATCTTTTACATACAAGATTGTAGCTTGGCTTGTAGATATGATAATAAAGATTATGGTAATGAAAATAATTATCATTTTTTTATATGGTAGTTCACAACCATTATTATTATTATTATTATTATTATTATTATTATTATTATTATTATTATTATTATTATTATTATTATTATTATTATTATTATTATTATTATCTAAGCTAATGATTAATATCTGATAAAATTAAAGTTTTTTTAAATAGACTGAGTACATCTTCATACATTATCAAAAATATATTTTAATGTTTTCCATCTTATGAACTTATATAGAGGTTATACTGTTGTTGTTGGCTTACACACACACACACACACACACACACACACACACACACACACATATATATATATATATATACATACATATATATGTATATATATATATATATATATATATATATATATATATATATATATATATATATATATATATAATATATATATATATATATATATATATATATCCTAGGAAGGGAATATATGGTTAATATTCTATATGTTGGCATCTGGTACTAGGTGATGCGAACACTATTTAGCCTCAACAAAACATCATGATGGCATTTACCGAGCTGTATATAAAAAACGCTACATTGTGTCTAAGTCATGGCATAAGATATGCAATCTTTTTGATCTGTTGATTCATTTAAGATTAAGGAACTTCGTTATTAAAAATCTGCTGCTGTTGGTAAGATAGGATATGTTAATTTGGCCTTTTTACTTTTTGAAGTATGCATGAGACAGTGACAGGGAATTAAGTGTTATAATTTTTATGTCTTCTATTGATGTTGATATATTTGAATTTTGAGAAGAAACAAAAAAACATGAGACTTGATCACCATCTCAAGTATGTTTTGACCCCTATCTCAAGTATGTCATTAATTCTCATCTTAAGCATGTTTTGACCCCCTTCTCAAGTATGTTATTAACCCTCATCTCGAGTATGTTTTTGACCCCGATCTCGAAGTATGTTATTAACCCTCATCTCAAGTATGTTTTGACCCCCATCTCAAGTATGTTATTAACTCTCATCTTAAGTATGTTTTGACCCCCATCGCAAGTATGTTATTAACCCTCATCTCGAATATGTTTTGACCCCCATCTCGAAATATGTTATTAACCCGCATCTCAAGTATGTTTCTGACCACCATTTAAAGAATACTTTTGACCCCCATCTTACGTATGTTATTGGCCCCCATCTCAAGTATGTTTTTAACCCCATCTCAATTTTGATTTTGGCCCCATCTCAAGTATGATTTCGACCCCCATCTCACGTATGTTATTGGCCCCCATCTCAAGTATATATGTTTCTACCCCATTTCAATATGATTTTGACCCCATCTCAATTATGATTTCGACCCCCATCTCACGTATGTTTTTGGCCCCCATCTCAAGTATGTTTTTAACCCCATCTCAATTATGATTTTGACCCCATTTCAAGTATGATTTCGACCCCCATCTCACGTATGTTATTAGCCCCCATCTCAAGTATGTTTCTAACCCCATCTCAATATTGATTTTGACCCCATCCCAAGTATGATTTCGACCCCCATCTCACGTATGTTATTGGCCCCATCTCAAGTATGTTTTTAACTCCATCTCAATTATGATTTTGACCTCATCTCAAGTATGATTTCGACCCCCATCTCACGTATGTTATTGGCCCCCATATCATATATGTTGATTTACCCTCATCTCAAGTATGTTTTTTACCCTTATCTCAAGTATGTTTTTGAACACCATCTCAATATGTTTTTGACACTATCCTATGTAGGATTTTGACCCCCATCTCATATATGTTTTGACCTCCATCTCAAGTATGATTTTGACCCCCTCTCAAGGTTTTTGACCCCATCTCTAGTAGGATTTTGACTCTCATCTCAAGTACGATTTTTGACCCGCGTCTCATATGCGTTTTTGACCCACATCTCAAGTATGCTTTTGATCCCATCTCAATTATGATTTTGACCCCCATCTCAAGTATGTTTCTGACCTCTTCCACAGCGGCGACCTGAGGTCAATGGACGCAGGGAGCAGCTGGCGATCCAGCGACATGTTCGAAGGGCGCGCCAATTTCACGAAGGAAGACTGGTTCCTGGTCGTCAAGGACGTCAATTATAGCGACCAGGGCGAATACCGATGTAGGTTGGACTTCCCAGGGTCCCCAACACACAATGTTAAAGTTCACCTTCATGTTGTGGGTGAGTTGATTTTTTCCTTTTTGGTAAAACAAATTAAAAACATATATTAGTTCTCTCTCTCTCTCTCTCTCTCTCTCTCTCTCTCTCTCTCTCTCTGAGTTGTATTTGTGTGCCAGTGAGTGAACACTTGTGCGTCCCTAAAAATATCCTGATTTAACATCGGATAT
>NC_090749.1:61570659-61575659 GCF_036898095.1 Palaemon carinicauda
CAGTCAAAAATTAAAGATTAAAGATTAGATAAAGATGATGAATGGACTAAGGCGTAAATAATGAAAAAAACAAATGAATTTGCATATTTGTGCAATTCTCAAGCAAAAATTAGGAAACACGACATCAAAATATGATTACATGCTAAGGAGGAATAGACTTTGCACACTTTTCAATTTTCAACAATGATTAGCAGTACTGCACCACCACAAAAAAAAAAAAAAAAAAAAAAAAAAGGAATGTTTGAGTAAGGCAGGAAAGTAACTGAGAATGCAGTGTGTGTGTGTGTGTGTGTGTGTGTGTATAACCAGACACTTGTTTTTTTATCAAATACTGGAGATATATATCCCTTTCTTATTGGGATACCTTAACGTGGTGAAGGGATTTCTGATCGCCTCGATCAGCAAAGCTGTACTAGTCAGGGCCATCCATACTAGGTTGGTTTGTTGTGAGCGATCAGAAAAAAATCTCCCGCCAATACCAATCCGGAATAGAAAGCGTGGTGAGGAAAACTGTCCAAACTCCAGACATAAATTGACATTTTTTAGGCTTTTGTCCTGCAGTTCACTAGAAACGGATGCGTTTGATGTTGTTGTTGTAATTATGTATTTATATAGGAGTATACATAAATTATTGTGTAACCATATAAACTTCTCAAACTACCTCACCCTTTTTAGACTCTAAGTTTTCCACTGAAAACTTATATCGTATCGGGGAAATGAACTATGAAAACTTTTTACCTATGAGATTCCTGACCTAAACTCTATCCGAATTCAACCTGTATATACTTGTTGGCTTTAAGTTGGCTGAATTTACTTTTTATGTTTTAATATATTAATGGAGTGAGGGTATTTATGTAAGTATTCATTTTGATACGTTAATATGCAATGACATACATACATATATGTGCATATACATTTTATACACACACACACACACACACATGTATATATATATATATATATATATATATATATATATATATATATATATATATATATATATATATATATATAAATGCATACATACAAAGACAAAAAAATGTCACTGCAGGAAAAAGGCCTCAAACATGTCCTTATTTATGTTTAGGATATGGCCAGATTTCATCACCACGCTAGGCACTGCGAATTTGTGATAGTGGGAGAGTTTTTTTTCTGATTACTCTCAGCAAACCAACCTAGTGTGTGTACCCCTGACTAGTAAAACTTTGCTGATCATGGCGATAGGCAAACCCTTTCACCACATCAAGGTATCCCTACTCAGGAAGGGCAGAAGATAAGCACCCACTTATAAATGTTGGTATGATACCCTTCAATTGAATGACATTAAATGCAATACCCTTCTCTTCCGGGCTTTGACCAACTGTAGTCGACTAACCAATAGGTACAGTTGGACATAGGAATTCCTGGCACACTTCAGTCTGAGGAAATGCACCTTGTCACACCCTTACTGTGAGGCGAGTAACCAAACATTTTGCACAAGGAGAAATGGCATAGCGGGTGGCGATTCCCCAACGAGCAGTTAGGGTGTGAGAGGGTAGCGAGGTGGGTCAGGAATTTTTGTGTACAACTGTATCTCATTCAAATCTGTATCTCATTCAAATTCTAGGGTAACAAAAGAAACAATTACGGATATATAAGAAAATATTGGTTTGGAGATTCTTTGGTCTTCTCAAGTATTTGTTTTAGAATGGTTTTCTAATTGATCTTATTTCAACCTTAATTAACGTATTTGCGATGCTATATAACTAATAAACAGTTTATCATCTTAACTACTACTTTAGATATGTGACTCATTGCTTTCCATGAAATATTATGGAAATAGATTAATAATGGCACCCTATCTGATATCTGTTCATCAACATTCTTGTTTACACGAAGGCCACTCTTTAGACTTCTTTATTATTCGATATTACCCTTAATGAGCTCTTCTGTTGTCCTCGGGTTAGGTTTCGTTTACTCTCAGAATCACGTTCAATTGACATCACTTGTTGAAGACCAATGACATCATTTTTATGATGTTTCTCTCGAGAATCAGGATCAACCGACATCACTAGTTAAAGCCCATCCAAATCAATTTTATGATGTTCTTCCTCATAGTAAGGCTCAATTGACTTCGCTCTCTTGTGCCAGCGAGCTGTTAGATTGTAAATGAGACTTTCGTGAATGCAACTGAACTTTACTTGGTCGGAGCTTTAGTATGTACACAACCCGTTCCAGTAAAAAAACGGCTCTAAAATTCAAACACAGTGGTCCAGGAAAGTACAAGAATGAACAAGTTATCAGTGACAGGGGAGAGCGATACCGACAATATACTAAGAATAAGAAATTCCATTATATTGTACGAGTGTGTGTGATACATGTGCGGCATATGGCTCTCCCCCCTACAAAAAGGCATACATGTGAAATATGGTGCCCTGCTCTTGAGAGGCGTACAGTATGTGGGTTATCTGGCAGTAGATATGCAGGGTTTAGGCAATCAATGGAGACCCATCTTTCTTTGTAACTCATATTGAGGAGACATGCTTTCAGCGTACGGCGGATCACAAGGAAATGACCCATGTAAGGGACCATTAACGGTGGATTAGTAGTGTCGTTGCGCAGAAAGATATGCATTGATGAGTGCAGATCATTTAGTTTGTGCTGCTTAGCTTTGGGCTCGTAAGTCTGGCAGCATAGAGTAAATTTTTCCACAATGTGACGTAGGCGCTTGAGATTGTTGGAGGGGGCTGCAGATGGAAAAAACCTCACAGGGACGACCAACTCATCGCCATACACCATTTCAGCTCTTGAGACATCCAGGGCATCTTTAGGAGTTGTCCTTAGTCCCTGGAGGACCCAGAAAAGCTGGGTAAACCAGTTGTAGTCCTTGCAGTGGGACATCAAAGCTGCTTTGAGGGTATGGTGAAAGTCTTCAACCATACTGTTGGCAACAGGTTTGTCTAGGGTTGTGTGAGGAAGGATGATACCCAGAAGATTCGCTAATGATGTCCACAATCGAGAGGTGAAAGTGGTACCCCTGTCGGAAGTAATATGCTCAGGTATACCAAATCTTGCTATCCATCCTCAGAGTATGGCAAATGTACATGACATGGACGTTGCAGTTTCCATGGGAATGGCATCAGACAAACGTGTGGAGTGGTTGATGACAGTAGACAGGTAACAATATCCTTGCGATGTGAGAAGGGTACCTACATCATCGACGTGAATGCGGGCAAAGCACCCTTGAGGTTGATGAAATGTGTCCATTTTTGAATCCGTGTGTCAATATACTTTTGAGGTTTGGGATAGAGTACAGGCACATACCCAATCCTTAGTATTCTTAGTAATGCCTTGCCAAAGGAACTTTGTCTTTAATAGCTGTGCAGTAGGACGGCACGAGGGATGTGAAAGGCCATAAATGAAATCGAACACCTGTTGATGCATGAGAGAAGGTATCCATGGCCTAGGTTTACCAGTATTTATGTCACAGAGGAGGGTAGCGGTGGAGTCATCGAGAGGGCAGGATGTCCTACATACTTGGTACTCTGGATCTTTTCGTTGGGATTCTTCCAAGAAGTGGCAGAAGAGATGGACAGCCAAGTGCATTGCCACCAATTCGCAATCGAAGATAGTGTAGCTGGATTCTGCCTTGAACAGTTTTCTACTGAAGGCCAGTGAGAAGTTGGGGGGGGGGGGGGCAAGCCGTTGACCACCTGCTCGAGGATTGCCCTAATAGCTACATCGCTGGCATCGGAGGAGAGAAGGAGAGGTGCATGTGGCACTGAAAATGTTGAAGCTGCAACGGTTGATAGGCCATATTTTGCATTGCAGAAGGCCGCTTCTTAAAAGGGACCCCACATTAGGTCTCTTGGCTTGCCCTTGAGAGAGGCATACAGGTGGGCAAGAGTGGTGGTAATGGCTGGTAGGAAACGGTTATAATATTTGGTCATGCTCAAGAATTCTTACAGTGCTTTGACGGTCGAGGGCGTCTGTAAGTTTTGAATGGCTGCTACCTTTTCAGGGAGGTGGTGGACTCCTTCGGGAGTGATGCGGTTCCTAAGAATGATACTTCGTTGGCGACAAAGGTACACTCATTGTACTGGACTACAAGGTCGTTCTGATGTAGGCGGTCAAACGCAACGCAACTGAACTTTATTTGGTCGGACCTTGAGTATTTATACGACCCGTTCCAGTCAAGAACGGCACAAAAATTCAAGCACAGGGATGAAGGAAAATACAGGAATGAACAAGTTATCAGTGACAGGGGAGAGGGATAACGACAGTATACAAAAATTAAGAAATACCGTTACAGTGTACAAGCGTGTGTGATGTTATTCAAATGATGTTTCTCTGCAGAATCAGGTTCAACTGACTTCACTTTTAAAGCCCATTGACGTCATTTATATGATATTTTTCTTCAAAATTCAAGGAGTGTACTTGTCATTTTACTTCCTTAGTCTTCAGTCTATAGTTTATGCTTTCATGTCAATCCAAAATCTAGTTTATCTCCCATAAACTACCATAATCTCGTACATTTACTTTAAAATCTCCCGAATCTCATTTATTTTGTCTCATCACCACCAAGGATCTCGTCTATCAAATCCTGCAAAACCTCAATTTCCTTTTTATTTCATCGTTCATCCCCGAATCTCCTTTTATTCTTTCTCGCCAATCGAAGACAATGCTTCGGTTTTTTCAATTACAGAGACAAATTAACTTCAGCTGATTGTTTGCTTCTATGTTTGTACAAGAGCTTGGGGGTTTGTTCGATGGAGCTAATCTCTCTCTCTCTCTTTCTCTCACACACACACACGTAAAGGAATCGAAAAGAGGAACACATATAGATTAAGACGAAAAGGGATCCCTTTCTCCGAACGCGTGATATTGGCTATGACTTGGACTTCACTAATGGCTTCGATAAGGATTCGTTAAACGAATGTAATAACAGTCCATCTTCCGGTGTCGCCCGCATCAAAAGAAAAACTGTAATTGATGGTAATTAAATGGGGGTAATTAATACG
>NC_090749.1:61580659-61595659 GCF_036898095.1 Palaemon carinicauda
TTTAACCTGGCTATTACTTATAATAATCTTTCGGGGTAGTACTGTGGTAACGTGTTCGCCAAGCATTTGCATGGCAGCAGATCGATCCCAGCCTGGGACCCTGAGTTTAAGCTGTTTACTGGGGAGGCCACTGCTGGGGTTGGCCACCACAGTAGGGGATTGGGCTGGCCCGGCTGACATTCTGTGCAGCATGTATTCTGATGAAAGTGGAATTTAAACCAGACACCTTTAACCTTTATATAGTAGAGAGCAAGTGGGAGAGGGAGTAGTCATACCCGGTGAGAGAGTGATACCCCGTGAGGTACTCGAGGAAACTGTAAGTAGCGGGTCCAACTTATGAAAGGGGGGGGGGATGTTTGAATCACTGTGTGTATGCGTGTGTGCATATCTATCTAAACATCGCACTTTCCTCACCCCCAACATCTTAGGTACTGGTCAAATTAATCTCCAAGTTACTTCTGTGATAATTCTATTTATAAGGGTTCTGGTAGCCTATTGGAAACGTCTCTGCCTAGTGATCTGGCGAACTGTGGTTTGAGCACCGCTCGAGCTCGATAGTTTCTTGTAGTGGATGTAATCTCACCATCCTTATGAGCTAAGGATGCTGGGTTTGGTGGAGTATAGGTATACGAGCCTATAGGTCTACCTGCCGAGTCATTAGCAGCCATTGCCTGCTCCTCCTTGGTCCTGATTTTAAATCGATGAAAAGAATATTTAATAATGTGTCAACATACTAGAAGAGAGTAAAAAAATTATAGTATTATTTTAATTATTTATTTAATAGAGTAAATAATGGATTTAGTTTAAAGAGAAGATCAACACCTGTAGATGCTGGAAGCAGATCCCAAAATGTTTTTTTTTTTTTTTATTTAATGTTGTAGAAATTACCCTTTTTCGTAAAAGCTAGAAGTCTAACAAAATTAATTATGTATATGAGATCACATTTACATCAAAGTAGTAAACGTATTTAGAACCATTATGGGAATATGAGGTATAATATCATACATTAGGGCTTAGTAAAACTGATTAATATTATTATAATAGTGATAATATGATAATGATTGCAACTGGCCTAATATTCATTATTATTTAGGAACGCTTTACGCCAGATCAAAACGTAAAGAATTCTATTTTCACTTTTATGTTAATTCGGTTGTTGTAGTTGTTGTTGTTGTTGTTGTTGTTGTTGTATTAATTACTTTAATTCAGGAAAATACTTAAAATTTAAAATCGAAACATAATCAGAATTAAATAGTACCTTCCACCCCTAAAAAGTTCAGTTCACCCCTTCTAATTCCATTTTTATCACCAAGTCGTTTACTTTTTTCTAATTTCTCCTTGTCCGATTTTTTTCTTGGCATTTTTCTTAGCTCACCTTCAGCTATTGTCTTCCTTCCTTTGGTGTTCTGATAAGCGTTGTCGAAAGTCCTGTCTTTTGTCCTAACTCTTCTTTTGGGTTGAAGATCATTCCCTTATATTTTTCTAAATATCACCTTTTATTCTTCTAAGTCTATTTGGTTTCCAGTTTTTCTTCATTGACATCTATCTTGGATCTTCAATTCTCCTCCATCGGCTTATGAGCCTACGATTATCTTCTTTCCCTGACTGAATAAGCCATTGCACATTTCCGTCTGTCTTCTTTCCTTATTTACCAAATAACGATTGGATTTCCTTCCATGTAGCTTCTTTCCTCATTTACTAGATAAGTCATTGCACTTTCTTCCATCTGTCTATTTTCCCCCATTTCTTCTATCTATCTTCTTTTGGCATATACTAAATAATGCCTTTGGGAGATTCGTTCTCATATCTTAAACATTCCTCCTCCTTACCAAACCTTTTTCTATACCTTTACTTTCCTGTAGGATTGTGGTAACCTACTGGAAACATCCTTGCCTGGTGGTCTACTGTACAGGGGGTTCGATTCCCGCTTATGTTTCTTTTAGTGTCTGCAACCTAATCATCCTTGTGAGCTTAATATGGGGTTGTGGTCTGGAACCTATAGGTATACATGCTGAGTCATCAGCAGCCATTTCCTGGTTCTCCATGTTCCTAGGTTAGATAGCGAGGGGCTAAGACGTTGATTATATGTACATATGGTCAGTTTCTAGGGGCATTGTTCCGCTAGGGAGGTGTCACTGTGGCTTGCCTCTGTTTTTTCGTGATCAAAACACTTATATTTACCACATAAACTTCGTTCTCTCTCTTCAGGATTAGCCCCTCTCTTAAAAAAAAAAAAATAAAAAAGTATCCTACACATCTTCCAGTTAGGGTCTAAGCAAGCTTTAATTTCTTATCATTCCTTATCTGGATCCTACGTTCTTTCTAGTACACTCCTTCTAGGACATCTTTCCAGCCTCCTCAACAACCCCCTTCCCCCTTTATGTCTCTTCCTCTTCCCTTTTCCAGGATAACCTCCTTCATCGCATCTCCTGGAATTTCTTTAGGAATGACCACTGCAATCCGGTTAGCTCCTCCCTACAGTAATGAGCCTCTTCCCATTTGCCTTTTAATATTCCCATTCCAAAACATATTGCCAAATTTTATTCGGTGCTAAGCCTCTGAGTGCCACCTCTTTCAAATTGGCCACTGAGGACGTTCCCGAGGAAAAGTGAAATTTCTTTTCGTGCCTCCAACCCCCCACCTTCCCCCCACCCCCTCTTTCCCGCCATCAGAATTTTCTCTTTTGGTGCGAAGTTGCTAATCCAGAGAATTTAGAGTTTCATTCTTCTTCTTCTTCTTCTTCTTCTTTTGTTGTGGGGTTGTCAAGAGAGTTTTCCTTGCATACACTATTGAATGGAAGTCTCTCTCTCTCTCTCTCTCTCTCTCTCATTGGCAGTGAAGAGTTAAATAACTATTACAATGGAGATGCAAAGATTAATGGGTCCTTGAAGAGAGAGAGAGAGAGAGAGAGAGAGAGAGAGAGAGAGAGAGAGAGAGAGAGAGAGAGAGACATTTTGTTTCAACTTTAGGATACATACATACATATATATATATATATATATATATATATATATATATATATATATATGTATATATATATATATATTTATATAAATATATATATATATATATATATATATATATATATATAGATATATATATATATATATATATATATATATATATATATATATATATATATATATCTATATATATATATATATATATATATATATATATATATATATATATATATATATATATATATATATGTATATATATATACATATATATATTTATATATATATATATATATATATATATATATATGCATATATATATATATATATATATATATATATATATATATATATATATATATATATATGTTGTATAATGCGCTGTTAATATAGTCGCCCCTTGAGCGAGGATACCTTAACATGGTGAGAGAGTTAGTTCATCGCCCAGATCAGCAATTTTGTACTAGTCATGACCACTCATATTATTATTTTGCTGTTTCCAATAGAATGTGAGAACAGGTGAAGCAATGGCAAATGGAAACAGGTCGAGTAATAGAAAATTGGAAAAGGAGGAATACTGGAAAGTAAGAACAGGTAGAGTAATAGAAAATGGGAATAGGAAGAGTAATAGAAAGTGGGAACAGGTCTAGTAATAAAAAGTGGGAGCAGGTTGAGGAATAGAAAGTAGGAACAATTCGAGTAATGGAAAATGTGAACGAATGGAGTAATAGAAAGTGGAAACAGGTTAAGTAGTAGAAAATAGGAACATGTAGAGTAATAGAAAATGGAAACAGGTCTAGTAATAGATAGCAGAAATTGGTGGAGTATTAGAAAGCGGGAACATGTCGAATAATAGAATGCGTGAACAGGTCGGGTAATAAAAAATGGGAACAGGTGGTGTAATTTAAAGCAGGAACAGGTGGAGTAGTAGAAAGCAGAAGCATGTAGAGTAATAGAAAGGATGAACAAGTGGAGTAATAGGAAGTGGGAACAGGTGGAGTAATAGAAAGCGGAAACAGGTAGAGTTACAGAAAGTGGGAACAGGTCGAGTATTAGAAAGCGGGAACAAGTATAGTAATAGCAAGTGGGAAAAGGTCCAGTAATAAAAAATGAGAACAGGTTGAGTATTAGGAAGCAGAAATAGATGGAGTAATAGAAAGCGGAAACAGGTTAAGTAATAGAAAGCGTGAACAAGTAGAGTAATTAGAAAGTGGGAACAGGTCTAGTAATAGAAAATGAGAACGTGTCTAGTAATAGAAAGCATGAACAAGTTGAGTAATATAAGCAGGAGCAGGTTAACTAATAGAAAGTGTGAACAGGTAGAGTAATAGAAATCAGGAACATTAAGAGTAATAGAGAGGAAAGGCTAAGTAAGGTAAAATGGGAGCAGGCCAAGTGAAAAAAAAAACAGGTCCAATAATAGAAAACAGTTTGAATAATAGAAAGCGGGAACTGGTACACTAATAGAAATCAAGAAAAGGCCAAGTAAGATAAATCAGAAACAGGCTCAAAAATAGAAAGTTGGAACAGGTCGAGTAAGGAGAAACTGGAACACTTTGAGTAATAAGAAATGGAACAGGTCGATTAATAGAGAGCGGAAAAAGGTTGAGTAATAGAAAGCAGGAACAGATCGAGTAATAGAAAGCGGGAACAGGTTGAATAATCATAATCAAGGAACAGATCGAGTAAAAGAAAGCTGAAACAGATCAAGTAATAGAAAGGGGGAACAGGTCGAGCAATAGTAATCAAGAACAGATTGAGTAATAGAAAGCAGGGACAGATTGAGTAATAGAAAGCAGAAACAGATCGACTAATAGAAAGCAAGAACAGATCGAGTAACACAAAGGGGGAACAGGTTGAGTGATAGTAATTGGGAACAGATTGAGTAATAGAAAGTGGAAACTGATCAAGTAATAGAAAGCAGAAACAGATCTAGTAATAGAATGCAAACAGATCGATTAATAGAAAGCAGGAAGAGATCAAGTAATAGAAAGGGGGAACAGGTCGAGTAATAGTAATCAAGAACAGATCGAGTAATAAGAAGCGGGAACAGATCGAGTAATAGAAAGCGGGAAAAGGTTGAGTAATAGAAAGCAGGAACAGATTGAGTAATAGAAAGCAGAAACAGATCGAGTAATAGAAAGCAAGAACAGATCGAGTAATACAAAGGGGGAACAGGCTGAGTGATAGTAATCGGGAACAGATCGAGTAATAGAAAGTGGAAACTGATCAAGTAATAGAAAGCAGAAACAGATCTAGTAATAGAATGCAAACAGATCGATTAAGAGAAAGCAGGAAGAGATCAAGTAATAGAAAGCAAAAACAGATCGAGTAATAAAAAGCAAGAACAGATTGAGTAATAGAAAGCGGGAACAGGTCGAGAAATAGTAGTCGGGAACAGATTGAGTACAGGAAAGCGGGAACGGGTCAAGCAATAGAAACCAGGAACAAATTGAGTAATAGAAAGCGGTAAAAGGTTGATTAATAGGAAGCGGGAATTGGTCAAATAATAGAAAATGGGAACAGGTAGAATTTTACAAAGCGTAAACAGGTCGAGTAACTGAAAATGGGAACAGATCGAGTAATAGAAAGTAGGAACAGGTAGAATATTAGATAGCGGGAACAGGTCGAGTAATAGTAATCGGGAACATATCGAGTATAAGAAAACGGGAACAGATCGAGTAATAGAAAGTAAGAACACATCGAGTTATAGAAAGCAGGAAAAGGTTGAGTAATAGAAAGTGGGAACAGGTTAAATAATAGAAAGATGGAACAGGTAGAGTATTAGAAAGCGGGAATAGGTCTAATAATAGTAATTGGGAACAGATTGAGTAATAGAAAGCAGGAACAGGTTAAATATTAGAAAGCGGAACAGGTTGAGTGATGGGAAATAGGAACATGTCGATAATTCCACGGCTTTGTGGTCTGGGAAAAATTCCTATTAGTGAAAAGTCTATTGATATGTGTTCCCTTGCTATAAATGATCACCATAATAAATCCTTCGGAAGCAGAGTTCTGAATGAGAGTACCGTAATGTTTTGGTATACCACAACAATACACTTTTGATATAACGTTCTTGATTGGGATTATGTTTGTAGTTTGATATGTAGTATTCAGTTATACTCCTGATAATGTTATTGTTTTCTGTGGTATAGATTAATCCCATAGTTATATTGTTATTACGATGAACTAAACGTAAGCTTACTTTTTCATTATTATTATGAATGTAAAGGTTGGCTCATCGCCACTAGTCAGGGCCACCCATACTACATACTAGGTTGGTTTGATTGGATGGACCACATGAAAATCTCACACCAACACCAATACGGACTTGCCAACGTGGTGATGAAAACTGGTTTAATCCCAGGCATGAATGACATGTTTGAAGACTTTGTTTTGCACTGGTCTAGAAACGGCTGCATTTGTTGTTGTTATTGTTAGAGTTGTTTTTGTTATTGTTGTTGTTATATTGTTACTATCCCAATGTTGCTGCAATTATTATTATTATTATTATTATTATTATTATTATTATTATTATTATTATTATTATTATTATCATTATTATTATTATTATTAAGACCTTCTGCTACTACTATTATTATTATTATTATTATTATTATTATTATTATTATTATTATTATTATTATTATTATTATTATTATTACTGTTCCGTATATGATTTCTTTCATAACCTAATTACTTTTTATACATCTATCTCGAAATCTCCCAATAAAACCGTCCAATCCTTCATAGTCATAAGACGTCCTCCATAAAAACTCATTTTAGGACTCTCCTGGCGGAGTAATCTCCCCACAGACGCCGTTTCCTCTCACTCCGGAGTCGTTTCCTCACTCCTCACTCCCTCTTCACTTGGGAAATGACCCCTGGAGAAGGATTAAGTGAGAGAATTACCAAATTGGTCATATAAATGGCGCTCGAGTAAGTTTTCTGACAAATATTTCTCGTAGTTTGGGATTTTTGTCTCATGAATGTCAAATTGTTCATTCGGTGACGCTAAAGTAAGTTTTTGTCTAATATTCGGGGACGTTGGGGAAATACATTTCCTGTCAATTTAGCTTTTTGCTGGCAAGTTCGGTGGCTTTTGGAGGAGATATGAATTGGCGAATGCTCCAAAAATGATGACAAAGATAAAAAGAGACTGTAAAAATATAATTATCGGAAAGAGACTACAATATTACTATTCCTCATAACATTGAAGTATTCATGACGCCAAAAATAATGTCCTTCATAAACGTTGAACAAACTCTTAAAGAATCGCAAAATTAAAATCGCATAAAAAATAACACTGCAAAACGACCATGAAAGGAGAATATTCGCTCGTAGATCGCCAAAGTGTTCACAAAAAAGCGCTAAATTAAGTTCCTCATAAAACTTGGCTGTTTTTGTCCCTCTCACTATGCGTTACGCTAAAGTTTTTTTTTTTTCATTGATGAATTATGAGATTTTAGTCAAAGTCTTCAGAACTGTTGATTCTATAAAAGAGTTTCTCGAGTGGGTAGAAAGCTTGAGAAAGTTTTGATTGATGGTATAACTTCATTTTTACACACACACACACACACACATACACACACACACACACACACACACACACATATATATATATATATATATATATATATATATATATATATACACGCTATCATCTTTGTTTAAATCATTCAATAGATAATTTATTACCTCTGCCAAGAATGTTTGGTTTTCCATGCGTATATATAATTATTTGTTTATTCGTTTGTTTGTCTGTGAGCAGGATTACGTCAAACATGTTTTGCTGGATTTTCACCACATTTTAACAACGGGTAGATATTTTGCTGCGGAAGAACCCATTAAATTTTGGAAGTAATCCGAATGAAAATGACGATTCTGGATCAACTTTACACTTCTCACTATATACCACCAGTATATGAAATGCGGAGTACATAGCCCGTAGAAATGATAAAAAATAATAAATACCTGCATGGTCAAAATATGAAAAAAAGCAATTGGCTGTCCGTAGAATTTAGTAACCATTTCTAATTGCTCTTTAAAGCTTACTTCAGATTAGATTACTCTTACTGATACTGCATCTCCGTATTAAAAAGTGAAAAATTACTTAATAACCAAACTCTTTCTCTTGTTCGCAGCTCCTCTAATAGCGGTCTATGCAATCAGGGGTCAGACCGTCAGGCTGCCCTGGAACTGGACGTCCTCTCCGGAGAATCCAGTCATCCTGGTGCTGTGGTACAAGAGTGGCACCAAGACACCCGTCTTCAGGTAAGGTTCATCTCCGTGTTTTATTAGCTAAGAGATTGTAAGTGTTGCATTTGGTGATGTTCTCAGGTAAGTCATTTAGATATATTAATTCAGAATCACCATACGAGTCTTTAGGTAAAGGGCCTTTAGGTAGTTTCTATGTTAAAGGTATTATTTGGTTGATCATGGTTATGTTGTTAATCTGCGTCCAGGTAACGATTTCTTTTCTTTCAAATTATCTAACTACAATGGGTAATATATGTTAATGACTTTCATGGTGAGAAAAGTAATAAAATTCATGCTTCCTTACAATGATTAACTGTATAGTTGTGTGCTTTGGTAATGTTTTACTGGGAAGCCCAAAAATATGTAATTACTTCACAGAAGTAATTAGATACTTGTTAATTTGTCCTGGTAAGTAACTTATATGTTGAAATAGGAAGGAAACATGTCTTCAGTGTATATTATATTACATTATTAGGTTTAGGTCATCAAGCCATTTCCTGGAACCCGGTTCTTTCATTCTGCATGATTCAATTTAGAGGAATTAGTTGGTTAGGTGATATGATTTGGGGAAGGTTACCTGGAATTATGGATCAGATGGGAGGATATAGTGAGGAATTATATAAGATGGGTTGGACGGGGGTTGGAAAGAAAATGCAATGAATAAAAATATATGGAAAAAGTTGAATCGAGCAACCGACCCTGCTATACAAGTACATTGGGATGAAGGCTTGCTTCACACGAAGGGTTTTTTTCTGCAGAAGGAAATTTTCGCTAATAAGGGGGCGTGTCTTTGCACAAGCGGATTTTTTCCCGATCAACCTCATAGTTTCTATAAGGCGGTACACTGGAACAACGTGAGGGAGCAGTGAGTGAAGCTAGTAAATTGCTTCTGTTCGGAAGAAATGCCACTGGGAAGACATGACGCTGAGATGAAATGCCACTAGAAAGAAATGCCGCTGGGAAGACATGTCGCTCGGAAGAAATGCCTCTCGGAAGAAATGCCGCTTGGGGGAAAAGCTGCTCGGAAGAAATGCTGATCAGAAGAAATGCTGCTCGTAAGAAATGCCGGTCGAAGGAAATGCCACTCGGAAAAAAACTCCGCTCAGATGAAAGGCTGCTGAAAAGAAATGCCGCTCGGAATAATTGACGCTCAGGAGGAATGCCACTCAGAAGAAATGCCGCTTGGGAGAAATGCTGCTCAGAAGAAATGCAGTGTTGATATTGATTGATTTCTAAACCATGAGGACAAAACCTCGTGGCATCAAACTACTCTTGTGAACAGAACCTAACAACGTGGAAAGAAGACCTGGACTTGTGTTTACCTGATTAAATGTAACGGTGTGTCTATTTCTGTTTGATTGTTTAATATGATTTCATAAAGGTCGCCATTGATTTGAATGAAATCTCTATGTTATTCTACATTGGCACAAGAATTTGTAGACAAGGGAGATTTAGTTTCTGTCTAATTGGCAGATGGATAAGGTGGTTTTAAGGTGAGAGTAATTATAACTGTGGACACAAGTATTCGATGTATCTGCTTGATTAAGTAATATGTTGAGGTGAGTTTTTATAGTTATGGCGAGGGATGACTCGTTTTGTTCGAGAAGACGTCTCTCTCTCTCTCTCTCTCTCTCTCTCTCTCTCTCTCTCTCTCTCTCTCTCTCTCTCTCTCTCTCTGCTGAATATAAACTTGTTCAACTATATATTTCTCTCCTATAGATTAAAGCCATTTCACATTTGAGAAATTGGTCCACTGTATTGAGTTTTTTTTATGTTTCTTCTCTTCCTCTCTTCTCCTCTTCCGTTGTTTCATTTGTTCTCGTTCTCCCATTCATTGCCTGGTTACCTGATGTTTAATGTTTAATCTACAAAAAAACAAAAATGGTGAGTCAAGTGTGATTATACTTTATTTATTTATATTGGGCTTTTCTTTCCTTTGCAAAAATTGATTGTTTTGGGGAATCTTATTATGTTTATTAGTATGTCCGTATATTTTCTTTATTTATTTTAAATCAATACTTTGTTTATAATTATACATGACACATGATCTGCCTTTGTTAATAAGATACTCATAAAATTACCATTTTTTAAATTACCATTATTATTATTATTATTATTATTATTATCATCAGTATTATTATCATTATTATTATTATTATTATTATTATTATTATTATTATTATTATTATTATTATTATTATTATTGTTTTAATATTATTATTATTATTATTATTATTATTATTATTATTATTATTATTATTATTATTATTATTATTATTATCTATACTACAATCCTAATGGAAAAGCAGAACGCTATAAGCCCAAAAAGCAGAAGGCTATAAGCCCAAAGGCTCCAACAGGGAAAAGTAGAACCATGAGGAAAGGAAATAAAGACAAATAAACTGCTAGAGAAATAATGAACAATTAATTATAAAATATTTTTGGAACAGTAACAACCTTGAAATCGACCTTCCATATATAAAATGCCCATAATAAAAACGTTCGTTGCAAGTTTGAACATTCTGAAAACTTAATAAAGAAATACATGGTATTATTATCAATATATTTTCCTAACTTTTGCAAATTTTGAGGATTAAAACAGAAAATTCTCAAAATCAGCGATTTTAAATCTTGTAGATATTTCCACTCAATTATGTAAAACTAGTGTAAGCGATCCGTCAAAAATAACGGCTAAATATTCACAGAGGTACGCACACATGCACACAGATTCAACATTTCCCACCCTCTTTCCCTTTCCTAACTACAACTCCTCTCACCCTTACCTGAAAGACGGGGAGAGAACGAATAGTTATATGTCTGGCTATGCTGCTGAGCGTAACTGTAGGGAAATTATATATATATATATATATATATATATATATATATATATATATATATATATATATATATATATATATATATATGTATATATATATATTTATTATATGGGAGAGACTGCTTCAGATATTCTGAGCAATTGCTGTAAATTTCGAATTTTTTCCTCTGTATTTCCTGGGAATTTGCACTAAAGAAATACTATTCTGAAATAGCATTAACAAATATTAACAAAGCATGACAATGTAATTAAGAAGATTCACGAACACATCCAAATTCTGAAAATTTTTCCACATATATCTAAAAATATGATAAGCAAATTCTGGGTATTTTCCCAACTAAAATTCTAAAATACGAACAGTAAATTCTAAACATTTTTTCATATAATTCTCATATTTCTTTGGTTAACCTCAGCAAATTCTCGAGTCGTATTTCATGAGATCCCTACGCCCTAGTTCATCCTACCTGGAGCTTCGTTAATTAAGCAGCCTCCATAATTTTAAGGCCTTAATTCTGAACTTCATTGCCTGGTTTGCTCTCAATGGGACGTGATGTATTGCAAATTTTCATCGTAATAGTTTCTAACAAAGAAACGGAAATAAAATTAGTTTTCATTTAATGCGAACTACGTCAGAGAAAGATGAGGTACTGTTTGGAAAGGGGAGCAGGGTGTTCATATATTAGATATTTACTTAATGGAAACTATGATGGAGAAAGATGTGTTGATATTTGTAAAACAAAAAAAAAGAAAAAAAAAGTTTAATTTCTCTCATAGGGCAATTTTCCTTGTTGGAGCCCCTAGGCTTATAGCATTCTCCTTTTCCAATTAGGGTAATAGCTTAGCAAATAGTATCAACAACAACAACAACAACAATAATGATAATAATAATAATAATAATAATAATAATAATAATAATAATAATAATAATAATAATAATAAGGAACTAGGAGAATTGGAAGACCCGTCCTACATGACTGAGGACTATGAAGCGTGAAGTATTAGACCATGAATGGTGGAGTATTAAATCAAAAGCTCAAGATAGAGATGACTGGCAAAATGTAACCGAGGCCCTTTGCGTCAATAGGCGTAGGAGGAAGTGATGATGATGATATGATGCGCAGAAATATATATGCAAAATATTTTGTCATATTCCTCATTATTATGCGAAGAATATTGTCTTCATTATCCCATAACAAATATCTTTGTATATAATATTCAGATTTCTGTGCAGTAAATAGAAAGAAATAATTCTTGCTGCGAGCATCTTTCTTATCTTGAGCTTAAAGAGAAAGAGCGAGCTCCTTAACTGGGCAAAAGTGTGTTAGCAAAGTGAAACTGGGTGAAAGCCAAAGTTATCCTGATAAAAAGACCCCTGAAAATGAAATACCATCGAGTAAAGCCAAAGTTAAGGAGAAAATGGCAACTTGAGTAGGCGGGCAAGAAAGAAACTGTTAATGTGCTTGACGTCTGCTTGGTGGTGCTATGCGCATGCGTAGGAAAGAGTTAAGTTTATTGTTCTGGGGAAACATTTACAGGGATTATATTGAATTGCTTATGTTTTTATGAGTAAAAATGGTTAATGACGGGAAGATAGGGTTTAATTTCTTGCTGAAAGTTGTGATGATAGATACAAAGGTCTTGGTTATAGGTAAGAAATATGATAATAGTGACAGCATCTCTGCAAGGGGAAAGTCAAATGAATATCTAAGGTCCTCTTCTGTAAATTCTTATGAATCGTCTTACTTTTCTAAGACATGAAGTTTGATATATATGAAATTTTTATATATTAGAAACTGTGGAACTGAAATTATATCTTTAGTGTACTAATGTTCCTTATGGGGAGGAAATCAAATATTAAATATCATTTAATCTAGTTAAGCAAGATATACTTGTTAGGAAATGATGTAGCATCAGTAAAATACAGTAATTTTTTTTATGAAAATTTTCATGGTAGAATAATATTATATAGTACATTTTTTTCGAGGAAAATGTCAAAATTATATTGTATTACAAAATAAAGTTCTTTTGGTGGGAAGAAAAATATTATAATGAAGGCAGCAAAAGAGGATGATATTTTGTTCGTGGAAATGGAAAAAAGAAGGGAAATATTAAAGTACCGTTTATATTGATGAGGCAGAGTTAAGTACTATATATTTTCCGATAAAATTAATATTTTAGTGATAGGAATTCTGATATTAGTGTTTTTTTTTCAATGAAAATTCAGGATAACATTGTAATAAACTTTATTATGCCATGAATGAAGTGGTATATTATTATTATTATTATTATTATTATTATTATTATTATTATTATTGACTAAATTACGACCATAGTTGGAAAAGCATGGTGCTATAAGACCAATTGCTTCAACAGGGAAAATAGCCCAGTGAGGAAAGTAAACAAAGAAATAAATAAACTACATGGGAAGTAATGAACAATTAATATAAGGTACCTTAAGATCAGTAACAATGTTGAAATAGATCTTTCATACATAAACTATGAAGACAGACTTATATCAGCCTGTTCAACATAAACTATAAATTTTGAATTTCTATCAATTAAACTATTTAAGAATATTACACAGTTTAATCACATCCAGAATATATATTCCAGAGTACAGTATAGTATTGAGCCTTACGAAAGAAAGGGCAAGACTGAGAAATGATTGCAAATCTAGTTGAGAATAGTATACGTTTATCAAGATCTCTATGCAGAGGATAGTTAAAATTGTGGCATATCTTATAAGTCCTTCATTGATTTGACGACAGTACCATAGATCAAGATATAGATCAGCTGTAAGGACTTTGATATCCCTCAAAATATTGGCCAGGAATCCTAGACGAGTGTGACCGCCTGGATATCATATAGAAGAGCGATGTTCAAAACATAGCGGAATAAGATGGTATAATATTTCCCCAGGACAGGCAGATATATGACAGATCAATTTCAACGTTGTTACTGATTTTGAAATATCTTATTACCTCCGCAGTGGAGTTTGTAGGAGGTTATGTTTTGTCTGTTTGTTTGTATGTGAACAACTTCCCGGCAACAATTTTACTCACAGAGTAGTGAAAATATCAGGATTAATTGTAAGACGTAGAACTGATGCAATTTTGAAAGTCCTATGCCAAGGTCGAGGTTGAGCAAAAGGTTGACAGAATTAACCCTAACCTTAACCCGAAGTTCACACACAGTACTAGACCTCAAATACGCCTACAGTCTAAATTGATTCTGGGAAAGGCAAGCTGTCTCAAGAAATAATCTGCCGTGGCGGATGTCTGCACTCTGAGTGCTTTTCTAGTGTTCATTATAAATTACGTTTCATGTAGTTTGTTTATTTTCTCACTAGGCTATTTTTCCCTGTTGGGGCCCTTGGGCTTATAGGATCCTGCTTTTCAAACTAGGGTCGTAGCTAATAATAATAACAATAATAATAATAATAATGATAAGAGCTTTAAATACTTTCTTGATAATAGTTTATATTTAGGTGTACTGTGGCACGCCATATTGATAGTTAAATGTAGTTTTTTAAATCTTTTGGATATATTGGAATAAAGTTTTACTTATTCCCAAAAAATTAGAGAGAGAGAGAGAGAGAGAGAGAGAGAGAGAGAGAGAGAGAGAGAGAGAGAGAGAGAGAGAGAGAGAGAGAGAGAGAGAGAGAGAGATAGAATGTAACATAGGACAAATAACAGATTATGGTGTAGAGAGGGCCATACAGATTATCATATAGGGAGAGATAAAGCCAAATATAGGCTTATATACACAAGATAAGAGAGAGAGAGAGAGAGAGAGAGAGAAGAGAGAGAGAGATAGAGAGAGAGAGAGAGAGAGAGAGAGAGAGAGAGAGAGGAAAAACCCGCAAAGAAGGATAATGAAAGACATACATAGACACGCAGACAGGGAAAAAAGGAGTAAGACAGAGAGACAAGGAGACACAAAATG
>NC_090749.1:61600659-61603159 GCF_036898095.1 Palaemon carinicauda
TTAAGTCTTTAGGTCAATTGATCAAAGCAGTTCTGCAAGTGGTGTCGTTTGTCCAGAGTATTTAATCAGAGTTCATTACTGTCTGTGATTCTTAGTTTGAGTAATTATGATGCAGCATAACCAACAACAGCTAACTGCACAGTGAATCTACGGCTATGTAATATGTGCGGTGCAGTAGATGTGTACTGGGTGCTCGGTCATGATTCCCTTCTCTGGATATGTTGGTAGGGTTAAAAAATTAAACCAACACCACTGTTAGGGATAATAGTTTGCATAAAAGGTCACTCATAATTGGCAGAGGTAAAGGACAATGCAACGCCCTAGAGACTGACCATATATACACAGGACCAGCGCCTAAGCCCTCTCTCCATCCAAGCTAGAACTACAGAAGTCCAGGCAATGGCTGCTGATGACTCAGCAGGCAGACCTATTGGCTCCCCAAAAGGATTGTGAGGATGCAGACACTACAAACAACTATCAAGCCAAAACGAGTTTCGAACCCGAATCCAGCGGATCACCCGACAGGGACTTTTCCTATAGGCTACCACAATTATTGTTGCCGGTGCCCCTGGCGGCATAGGATCCTTTTATGCTGCATGGGGCTGGTTTAGGATAAGCTAGTCTTAAGCCCTGACAAGAGAGAAGGATAGGGTGTAGGTACCCATTCCTCCTTTTCACCAAACTTCAGCCGTCTGGTGCAAGCAGCATATGGTTACACTGAAAACACGATTGTTGATTGCACAACAACATTTGGTTATATAAAGCGCTCAGCGGTACCTTTTGTGAGGTATAAGATGGGTAAGGAAATGTGTAGTGTTTCTAGGTACTCCCAATAAGGAAAGAGTTAAAAAAAAGTATACCGTTTTAAATATAGCCCTGGTAGCCTATTGGAAACGTCCCTTCTTGACCTTTTACCGGACTTGGGTTCGAGTCCCTCTGAAGCTTTATAGATTCTTGTAGTATCTGCAACTTTACCATCCTTGTGAGCTAAAGAAGGTGATTATGGGAGAACCTATAGCTATACCTGTTGAGTCATCATCAGCTATTACATTGTATTCCCTGGTTCTAGCTTGGAATTGTCTTGCTAGGGCATTGTCACTGTCCCTTGCCTCTGGCATTCATGAGCGACCTTTAAACCTTAAACCTTTGATGGAAATAATAACAAACTTCTAATAGAGAAAACAAATTAGTATCTCATCTCGCTGAGAATTACAATGGTAAATAAAAACACTGTAGTTTTAATCGAAAATTCTCCGTAAAAATATGGGGTTCTCAGACCTATCTCAGTAAAGTACAGACGACCGGGATTTTACCTTACACTGTAAAAAGTTCAAGGTACAGAAAGGGTATAACGATTGAGCTGGGGTTTAAATACATGTAAAACACCCTAAGGCTCAAATATACCCCTCAACACCTGGAGGCAGGGTATTTTTTGTGAATAATATACCCTTTATTGTACTTTGTCTTAAAATGGGCTTGGTAAGTTTGTGTGATCATGTCATGAAATGAACTTTTACTCTGTATTAAATCACCATATTGTTACACTGATAGTGTAATGCACCAAAAAAGTTACGAACAACATATTGGTTTTGAGTTATGGATAGTTTTGAAGCAAGTTCCTACAAAATGCGGTACTTGGCAATTTGTATTGTTGCCGTCTCGAGATTCTTCGAGACCCCGGGAATTTGGCGGGAAATTTCAGTGGCGTCTGGACTCTCGTCTGCTCTGCAGTGAAGATGAATTGCTCCAATTAGCGTCATCGGGATTATAATATCTACACTGCATTTCACCTGTTAACTGCTAACCAAGGTAAGAACACTAACTGTCCATCTATGCAAGCATTGACAGTGGTCCCCAACATGTATATATACCGCCAACTCTGACTTGAAAGAAAAACGCCAGTAGATGCTTATAAAAAGGCGGCGGTTTACCATACAAATACGCGGCTATGTACGTCTCTGTTGCATGTCATAACTATGGTGAAAGAACCCACAACTATTCTAGAATGACACTTACATTATTTTATTTCGTTTTGACAATGATTCTAAATAGCATATACCTACGTGGTGGTTTGCACTGAACGATGGTTAAAACAGAGACGAAGCCTTTTGACATACTACTTAGTAGACTTTAGTAACTTCTTTAGTTATAATAATTCAATTAATCTTATATATATATATATATATATATATATATATATATATATATATATATATATATATATATAAGTATATATAAGTATATATATATATATATATATATATATATATATATATATATATATATATATATATATATATATATATATATAAGTATATATATATATATATATATATATATATATATATATATATATATATATATATATATATATATATATATGAAATTGCTCTTTGTCAACTCATGTACAGCTTTCTCTCGGATAGCCGTTATTAATGTGACATGTGACGTCACTACAACTGAGACAAGTCCTCCCTCTCTCTCGCCAGGCGAATTCTTT
>NC_090749.1:61613159-61623159 GCF_036898095.1 Palaemon carinicauda
TTGTAAAGCACATTCAATAAAATATCTAGGGTATTTCAATTTCTCCGATATATTGAAGATATTTTCAAACTCTTCCTGAAGAAATTCCGGGCTGCAGATACGTAAGGCTCTTAAAAACATAGAAGAAAAAGTAGCCTTCTTAACTTGATTACTATGGTTGGAATAATAGTGAATATAGGAATTTACGTTTGTAGGTTTTCTATACACTGAGTATTTGAAGCCATTTAGAGTACGGTGAACATTTACATCCAAAAATGAAAGACAACCATCACGTTCTTCTTCACAAGTGAAATTAATGGAAGGTACCAAATTATTCAGTTCAGAGAGAAATGCATTTACATTTTCGGTTAGAGGCCATATGCAAAAAATATCATCAACATACCTATACCACAGAACACCATAAGGCAAAATATTAGGTAAAAGTCTTGTTTCAAAAAACTCCATATATAAATTACTTAAAACAGGCGAAAGAGGATTTCCCATTGCCATACCAAACTTTTGTGTATAGAATTTGTCATTAAAAGTAAAAACAGAATCACAAATGCAGAGTTTAACCAGTTCTAAAATATTATGAGTGGACAAGGGTAAATCATAATTGTCTAAAAATTCAGCTAAATATTCAAGCAAGTCATGTATAGGTACTTTTGTAAACAGAGATACAACATCAAAACTAATCATTTTAAACTTAAAATTAATAGTTGTGCTATTCAGTTTTTCTATCAGATCTACATTATGTTTGATATTGGAATTCGAAATGCTTCCAACTAAAGGTGAAAGAATCTTAACCAGCCATTTTGAAAGCTTATAAGTACATGACCCAACAGAACTGATAATTGGTCTAATGGGGTTACCAGGTTTATGTGTTTTTACAAGACCATACAAATAAGGTAAAGTTGGAGATATTGTTACAAATTGTTTAATCAAATCTTTATTATTTTTTAAGATACTTTTGACCTTCTTATTCTGTAACTCCGAGAATGGCTTTTAATAATGATAATGTGCTCGTTTTACCATATAATGACCTCTTACGGAGGGTTCCGAGTTTTTGCAAGAATTTTAATATTAATGTTGTTTTTAAATTTTCAAATACACTGAAGAGCATACTAATAAGGAATTCTCCCAAAGTTTCTCAGGGCTGCATTTACAGGGTTCCTTGCATGAACTGCAATTGTTTTTATCTAGGACAATCTGGGAAGGGACTGGACACCAGAATTAAACAACACAAATATAGTGTGAGAACGGGACAAATTTCGAATGCTTTGTTTTTACACATTAATAATTTTAATCACATGATTTATTGGAAGGGGGCAAAAGTTGTTTTATATTGTAATAATATAACCCGTAGGAATATAATTGAATCTGCTTTTATCAAATATCACAGTGACTTAATGAATGTAAGCCAGGGTATGTACAAACTGGACCCATTTGTTGTTAACGAGATTTGTAAGATTGTTTCTTTTTAATCACCTGTTGAACTGTTCTGTATCTGCTGTACTAGTTTTAACCTGACTTTAAATACTTGTTTTCATTCTTTTCAGTTTACTTTGTTAGATATTCTCTGTGTTTTTAGCATTGTACCTCGAAAATGTGTTGAAATAACACGAAAGCGCTCGGTATACTTTCTTTTATTTTTCCTGTGGCCTTGGCTGAATATATTGTCACGCGCTATTTAGTGACTTATAAGCATATATATATATATAATATATATATATATATATATATATATATGTATATATAAATATATCTATCTATCTATCTATCTATCTATCTATCTATCTATCTATCTATCTATCTATCTATCTATCTATCTATCTATCTATATATATATATATATATATTGTTTTCTAGAATTTCGTTAATATATTGGTAATAAAAAGAAAATGATAGTAATACTGTAATGATAGATAATAAACTTGGAAAGATATATTGAAGCTGGACATAAATGCTTTCTTGAAATAAATGAATAACAAGACCATTCAGAGATTTCGGAGCTCGTCTATAAAGATTGTCTAATATTACTCAAGTCTACGGACCAAGCTTTCCCATTTTCATATGTTGACCGTGAATGAACCTATTGTGTAATGATAACAAAAATAAACAGATTTTTTATCTGGATCCGGAATGCCTCCAAAAATTAATGGAGTATCCAAGAGTTCAATACCTATCCGTGGTTGGAATTTGGGGGAAAATCCGGCAAGAGATTTTGACGTAATCACTCATAGATAAATGAATATATAAATAAACGCAAGTCTTTTATAACCTCCTTGGTGGAAGTAATAAAAATCAGGATCTTAGAAATTGGAACATGAAATATTTGAAAATTGCCAATACTCTTAAGGAAAACCTCAGGTTAAAATATAAAAAAATATAGTTATTCATAAAATACAAAAGACCTGGCCCAAATTACCACCACCTGTCAATCATCGCAGCCGAAGTTCATAACCAGTCTTTCATCCATTTGATGGGGGAGGTTCATATCGCCTTTCAATATTTGCGTATCCTTTATACCGAGGAAGTAATAAACGTCATGGAAATTGGTTCAAGTGTTTTAAAACGTTTTTTTAGGGGGTGAATATTAATTATGTATATCAAAGAACAGTTCTAAAGACTTCTGGGACATAATATATATATATATATATATATATATATATATATATATATATATATATATATATATATATGGCATATTTTATCTGAGTGGGGATTGCTTATCGTGGTGCAAGGGTTTGTGTATGTGTATCGCCTTGATCAGCAAGGTTGTACTAGTCAGAACCATCCATACTAGGTTGGTTTGCAGTAAGCAATCAGACTAAAGTCTCCCGCCATCATCAAACTTCAGTGGTCAGCCAGGTGATGAAAATTGCCTAAACCCTAGACATGAGGAAAGACATATCTGACGTCTTTGTCCTGCAGTGGACTAGAACCGGCTGCAATTGTTGTTGTTGTTGTTGTTGTTATTGTTGTTGTTATCTGAGAATTATAATAGAACGAGCTGATAGTAGAACACGTTACACAAAATAAAGAATGAATGTTATTTTTACGATTTTTTCTATGCGTTTATACAACAATATATTTTAAGGAAGGGGTTGTGATTGGCCGATGAAGTAACCTCCCTGACTGGTGACCGCCAGACTGGAGTTGGAGTCCCGATCAAACTCGTTAGTTCCTTTGGTCACTGCAACCTCACTATCCTTGAGAGCTAAGGATGTGGGGTTTGGGGAGCATATAGGTCTATCTGCTGAGTCATCAGCAGCCATTGCAGGGCTCTCCTTGATCCTAGCTTGGGTGGAGAGGGCCTTGAGCGCTGACCATACGTATATATGGTCCTGCTTGATAGAGCAATGTCACTGTCCCTTGCCTTACCATTCATGAACGGCCTTTAAACATTTAAAGAGAAACTTGTATGAAACATGTTTTAAATAAGCAGAGCAAATATATGTCATAGGGTTTGAGGACCGTCTATAAGAAGGAATCTACCTTCTTAGTCATCAGCCGCCATTGCCTGTCCCTCCCTAGTCCTAGCTTGGGTGGATAGGGACTTGTCTTTTACATCTCGAGACAGAATATAGTTTAATATTAATGAACAAATGGATTTCAGTTCTGTAGCTCGAGGGTACTCTCAAGCACACTATTCTATTTCATTTCTCTTCCTCTTTTTTTTAACTTTTTTATAGTTTACGTGTGAAAGATGTGTTTTAATGTTGTTACTGTTCATAAATATATATTAATTGTTTGTTGCTTCTCTTGTATTTTATTTATATCCCAAGTTAATTTTCTAACTGGGCTTTTTTCCCTGTTTCAGCACTTGGTCTATTAGCGTATGGCTTTTCCAATTAGGGTTGTAGGTTAGCGAGTAATAATAATAATAATAATAATAATAATAATAATAATAATAATGGATCAAAGCAATATATTCAGAAGAACTTACTTAACAAACTGTTGTAACTTAGATCCTAATATATATCGAGCATAGGAACAAGTTATAAAATCCCTACATTTACAGTATGTGACGTGGATGAGACATGGATCCATAAAGAAGAAACATATACTTATATATATATATATATATATATATATATATATATATATATATATATATATATATATATATATATATATATATGTATATATATATATACGTATATATATATATATATATATATATATATATATATATATATATATATATATATATATATATATAGAAATATAAGAGGTGGAAAATTATGTGTCCGGACCTTAAAGTTTAGTCACATGAACATGTGTGAAACGGTTGAACGGTTCGACAGACAAGTGTTTGAAGTGATGTTCGAATGTGTGAACGGGGTATTTGGTTGTCAAACATGTTTGTCGAACGGTTTGAAGAAAATCTGTTATCGCCTGACTTTTGTGGGCAGGGCTTTATTATCCACAAACCTTAAACATTTGTGACTGACTCCACCTCTTCGAATCGTTTTACAATTAGGTTCGACAACAGGGTTCGACGTGTAAACCCAGATTTACAGCGCATGTTTTTCTTGAGACAAAGGCTAATAGTCCATGAGCCAGACCCAAGAATTGTATGGATTGGTACCACCTGGGGTGGCAAAATGTCACTGTTTTTTTCTTGAAAGGTATATATCCATAGATGAAAAAAAGTTTGAAGCCAAGCTTGGAGGAGTAGCTTAGTGTTAGTAATCACCTCGTAAAGATCTACGAATGGTCCCAATATGGGATTCAAAATTTTGGGGTAGGGGAAATTTAAATTGCAATATCTTTTGAAGTAATGGTCCAATATCTACTAGTTACAACTCAAAATGTTGGGAATCTTATGTTCTACAAAATTATATATAATATTTTCCAATATGCCAATAAAGTAGGTCACTAGCGATCAAAAAGTCATAGAATTTTGCCCTTGCATAAAATCTGTACTTATGTTCAAAACATCTCCCCAGCTACTACACCAATGGGAATTTTTCCACTGAAATGAGCTTAGATAGAAAATAATAAGTGTCCAACTCCATTTTATGCCTAAAAGTTTTATATCTATTTGTATCCGAGGTATGGTACTTAACGGTATTTGACACATATTTGGAAAAGGCCATTTTTTTAATGAAACACCTGCAAACATAAAGATGACAATTTCTTGCTCGTTCATGCAATTTTACAAACAGATTTTCCCCACCAAGGGCAAAATTCATGTCAGAATGAGTTTATTTCATGTAGTACTGTTTTGACATTTAAAGGGCAATGCCCTGGGGTCAAGGGCAAGCACATACACCACTTAACTTTGGAAATGCGTGTTACTTCTATCTGACAGAACAAAACATAAAAATATGGTAAACCATTTTTCAACAAATACAAAAATGTTGATACTTGCAAACAATTTTTCTGCATTTGTAGGCCTACTTATCTCGTACCCTAAAGTCATGCTCCCCAGGATATTTTTCGGCCTCTTTGAATCAGTAAACCTTTTGATCTCATTCTTCATCAGTGTTGTCATCATCAGATGAGCCTTCAAATTCAATAGTCCCCTGCTCCTCCTCCTCCTCCTCCTCCTCCATGTTGCTGCATGTCTGTAACTTGCAAAGGTATGTGCATCTCATTCTGTTCTGTAGGCAAGAACAACTCTCCTCCAAGCACTGCTTTTGACAGTTGCGGGCGATCAACTCCATGACAGCCTCAGGGGTAGGTGGTGCGTCGCCCCAGTCGATCACTAACTTTCCTTCATCTACCTTCCACTCATGGCCAACTGGAGAAGGAATATCTGGATTCCTTTCCAAACCTCTTTTCCAGATAGCACACTGATAGTTGGCCTCTTGCAATGATTGAGCAAGGAAGATGCACATGGTGGCAGCTGCTGGAGAAACGCAACTCATTTATGCTATTGATTGTTGTCCTAGCACTATAAAGGGAACTTGTTAGTGCCTCTAGTTGTTTGGTTGCTTGGTTCGATAGGTCCCATGATTGGCCTAATGACTGCAGGGTTGTCATGTGGTCTTTATCATTTAGAAGACGGAGAGCTGAGACTTTGCCCTTGCTGGCATGATGTCTACCATGTCCAAGTACAACATCGAAAATGATGCTAGATCCCCTCGATCCTGGCGCAGACTCTCTTTGTATGCCTCAAAGCACAAATGCTTGGGTGCTCAGTGTCTCTGTAAAGGTCTCCTGGCATATATCTTGGGAAAATGTGTTGACCAAGTTTCGAATGGCAATTTCATCTTCTCCATGTATTTCTAAGAACCCTTTCCAGTCAAGACAATGCAGAGCTTCATACAATAGTTTGTGGAATCTAATTGAACGATTGTACTGTTTTCCTAAAAGTAGGTTTTCTACTGACCCCTCAGCAATGACACCTGATTCAATGTAAAGATCTCTCAACCCAGCATCTTGGAATCGTTTACCAATGATGCTTAAGAGTGTACACAAGGGTGTGAAATGTGCCCATCCGAGGAACGACATCTGAAAATGTATCTCTCTGCTTCCAAATTATTTCAGTTGCTTTGGCATATAGTGCTTGGTCAAACGCAACGATAATGCTACTAAGACCTAGTGATCTTCTGATTAGTTGAGACTGGCACAACACCTCATGGACAGTAGACAGCTCAGTGGCAGGGGCATTTATTGTGGGTAGATAACCAACTTCATCAGGGGTGATCTCTACTTCATCACGGACATGAATGTTGAAGCTTGTCCAGCTCCCCACAGTTTGGTTTGAAGCACAATGTGCACAAGTGAGTAACCAAAGCAGAGTTTTCTTTTTCACTTCATGATTCATTGTCTGGTCATCCTTTTCCACATAACCACGAAGAGGAGGTCCAACACGCTTTCCAGCAATGTAGATGGAAGGAAGCCTTTCCTCAATCTCTATGGTCCGATGTTTTTGCTTCTCTTCATTTATTTGATGCAGCATGAGGGGTTGTGGTCCAAACACCCTGGGCTGTGCAATGATGCCGTTAACTCGGTGTGATGTCCCTCCTCCGCTCAGTGTCTCCTCCCTCCTATCAATGTTGTCATATGCCAATGTCACTTGAACGTTATGCTGGATAACTCTTGGTATGGCAACACATCCTTCGTTCAACAACATCTTATGAATACACAGAGCTGTGTCAGTCTCTTCAAGTTTTGAGTAAAAAACACCACGACCACTTCGGTTTAAGAAGCGAATGACCTCAACACAACCAGTTAGGGATTTGACAGCATATGGCAGGAGGATGTGTTTAGGAGGTATTACCTTTGCACATGTTATACTATACACGAGGTATTGCCCAACTGATTCAATGAGCCTTTGTAATCGATCTGATACAGGAGCTGAGGGGTCCGATTCACCTGTGAACAGAATTCTCAAGAAGGTTTTCACAGAGCATGGTATGAAGGCTGCTCCATCTTTCATCTCCTCTAATACTGGGGGCCATGGCATTTTGACATCATGCTGTTTGACATCATTTTTTCAGGATGTTTCGCATCATTACATGTACATTTGAGGTGTTCTGCTTAGTAGCTAGGAGTTCCTCTTTAAGTTTTTGTTTTCTATGACAAGCTGAGAAAGGGAAAGGTTATCGGGATACACCAGCAATTTGCCCATCTCATCTGGTATTACATGAATACTCTCCCCAAACTCCCCCTCAGTCTTTCTACGGATGTGATTTTTAGTTGAGACTTTAACATCCTCTAGGCCTACACCAGATTCTACAAACAGATCAAGCAGGTATTTACATAATTCAGTCATTCTTATCACTTGAGGCTTCTCAAATATAACATCCCTAATGTATTTAAACAGTCCACTATAACAAAGTTCTTCAGTCTTGGCATACTCCTCGTTTGGGTCCGATGCCACAGGATCAGCACTACCTTCAGAAGAGGAATGAGAACTTGGTTTGGTATACCTACGGTAGCAAGAACGGTGGTAGTGGCCCTCAGCTGCAACTAAGTCTCGTGATATAATCGCTATCATTCTCTGATAACTTTTGTCAATTGCTGCTTGCCTAACTGTCTGATCAGAGCGAAGTTCTACACATTGAACCAAAGGTTCTCTTGTCTTGATCTTCGTGAGTTATGACCTCATCCTAATGTAAAATGTACAGCGCTCTATCTCAATACATTGTAGTCTGTTTAGAAGTTATTTCAGAGAATTGGAAGGGGTACCAGTTTTAAATGGGTTAAAGGGCTGTCAAATTACTTTGTCCCTTGTAAACCTGACAAAATGTAACCTAGTATATGCATAATGCAATATTTTAATGGTTAAAAACAGATTTCAGCAAAACATGCATACTAAATGATCAGAATATTGAGTAATTTAATTTTGTTTTTTCTCTGGCTAAAAATGGGCTTTTAAAAAAAATGTGTCAAATACCGTTAAGTATCATACCTCAGATACAAATAAATTTAATATTTCTAGGCATAAAATGAATTTGGACACTTATTATCTCCAATCTGAACCTATTTCAGTGGAGAAATTCTCATTGGTTTAGTATCTGGGGTAATTTTTTGAACAGAGCTACTGATTTTAGGCAAGGGCAAAATCTTGTGACCTTTTGACCTCTAGTGACCTACTTCATTAGCATATGGGCAAATATGATATATAATTATGTAGAGCATAAAATTCCCAACATTTTGAGTGGTCATACGTAACAATTGGACCATTACTTCAAAAGATATTGCAATTTATATTTCCCCTACCCCAAAATTTAGGATCCCATACTGGGACCATTCGTAGATCTTCATGAGGTGATTATTAGCATTAAGCTACTGCTCTAAGCTTGGCTTCAAGCTTTTATTTTATCTATGGATATATACCTATCAAGAAAACACAGTGACATTTTGCCATCCCAGGTGGTACCAATATCTGGTCTGGCTCATGGACTATAAGAAAGTTAACTGAATCGTGTGAGCATGAGACTTTGTGAATGAGGGAGATAGTCAGAGAGAAGAGGAGGAGAAGAAGATACAGATTTATTCGTTATGCAGATGCACTTCGAAGAACCCCGATTTTTTGGACTCGCTATAGTTTCATTGCTGTGTGTTGCAGTCTGTTGCATGCAGTTGATAAGACCATTTCCCGGAATTACGTCGCTTCCGCTCAGTTTATAGCGAGGAGAAAGACCGTCTCGGGAAATGGATAGGTTCAGGGAATGGATAGGCCTTTGTTTGGGATTCTGGAACTAGGGCTTGAAATAGATGGGGTGTCTATGAACAAAAGGAAACGAAATCCTCTTATTTTAAAAAGAGAAACAAGATTTTCTCATTCCAGTGAAGAGATCATTTAATTTGCAAAGGAAATGGGGCATTGTTACCGCCTTTCTTCCCCAGAATCCCCCCTACCCACCCCTTGGAAAAATAATTTTGCCAAACACGTCCTCCCAATATCAATCAAATCAAACGGAAACGTTCTTCTCTGATTTCCGTCATGAATTTGGTTAAAAATAAATTCCTTCTCAACTAGTGAAGCTATGATTTAATTTAGTCTATCTAGTTCTTCTGTGGCTGCCGAGCGCCAGCGATACAAACATCTATTCATTTCATAGCGCTTTACGTGCGTATTATCCTCCCGCCTTTCGACATCCATTTGTTTACATCTGTTACACGAACGCCCCGCGGTGGGGAAAGCTTGAACCACCATCTGGTAATGTTTCTCATCACATCTGCTGTATTTACTTTCTCGTTTTCGCATTCAGCGCTCATAGTTTACATCTCATTGGGCCAATTTCTTTCACAACCAATGTGTTTTGTTGCTTTAGTGAGGAAAGTTATGATGGAAGTTGTTGGGTAATATATTTTCCCTTGATCGTTGACGTAAAAGATACGGTTGATGAAGTTTGGATAGTGTTTCTTGTTGTTGTTTACAAAATAGAGATTATTATTAGGAATTATTTTTACTGTTGATATGGTGGCTAATATTATTGCATTTTTTTGTTTATCATTACGACTAATATCAGTGAATTTTGTAGCAGATGTAGCAGTAATTGCAGTGTTATAGATATAGTGTCAGGTATAATAATAATAATAATAATAATAATAA
>NC_090749.1:61628159-61633159 GCF_036898095.1 Palaemon carinicauda
TGTAAACGGCATGGCCATGTTATCAACCCAACCTCTGAACTCCCAAATAAGGAATATATTAAATACTCCTTGTTGTTCTCACCACGCCTTACGTGTATCGAGTATATATATAAACGGTACAAGTAAATTTTGATCTAGTATAAAACAAGGTGGAGAGAGAGAGAGAGAGAGAGAGAGAGAGAGAGAGAGAGAGAGAGAGAGAGAGAGAGAGAGAGAGAGAGAGAAAATCCGATAGTTACAGGTTCTGAAAAAATAGTGTAATGTAGTTGGGGCGAGCTTTTTGCTTTTTATTTGGCTTTTTATTTGTTCCGTGATATTGCAGCTTATTTTCGTGCAACACGCACATAATGACATTTTTGTTTTGGTTAGTCTGTTCACATGTACATTTCGCTTGGGATCTTTTTTTTTTCTTCTTATCACTGTTCATGTTGTTTCTGAGAGTTTATTACTAGCAGTCTGGTAGATACATTTAACAATATTATCTATTGAAGTTAACACATTCACCTTGTAGCTTATCTATTCTGTATTTGTTTTCGTTAAAATTTTGCATAGAAAACCTTGATATACAAAATGAAATGAATGAAAAAGTTATATTTCTCGTGTGAGATATTGGGTGGTGAAGGCCTGCTGGGTGTGTCATTTTTGTTACTATTAAACGAAATAGAATACAATATTATTACTAAATAGTATTTGGAGATTTATTTTTACTGTATGCTTGAATCTATCACTGGAATGAGAATTTACACATTCATTTCCTTTTGATTGTAATGTTTTCTAAGAAAACTGATTTTGATTTTTTGAGAAAACAAGGAGTTGAGTTGTTTTCTTTGAGTTGTTTGTGTTTTATTGTGTAAATAAGTTAAGAAATTATAAATCTTCACCTCTTTTTCATATTTGCTCATCCCACCATTTATTTCACTCACAATATTTGCCAAACATTTCTTCTGATTCACCAAAGGCCGACATTTCCACGTTGATTTACTAAAGGCAGCCATCCGTTGGACAAACACCGCTCCAGAAATATCTCTCCAGAAGGTTGGTGTTGGGAGTCAGGGGTTGGGGGGAGGGGGGTGGGTGGGAGGAGAGTGAAAATTCGTTATCTTTTTTTTTACGATTACGAGCCAGTTTCCGCCTCGTATCAGGCGAAATTGAATAGAAAAATCCAAAACTATTGTGTCAGGACATAATAGCAAGGTTACTGAGCTCCCAGAGCATTGTTGCCACACACAGGGCGTGGAAATAAAGATTATTGTATTTTTGAGGTTTTGCACGCGCATAGGATCGCGATGTGGTTATGCAAAGTTACGAGTTTATATATATATATATATATATATATATATATATATATATATATATATATATATATATATATATATATATATATATATATATATATATATTCTTTTTGAGAGGGTAGGCCTTGATGTGGTGAAAATGATTTGTGTATCGCCATGATCAGCAAAGCCGCACTGGTCAGAGCCACCCATACTAGGTTGGATTACTTTGAGCTATCAGAAAAAAATTCTCCGCCAATCACCAATCCCTACTGACCAGCAGGGTGATGAAAACAGGTCAAACTCTAGACATGAATAAGAACAGGTTTGAGGCCTCTATCCTGTAGTGGACTAGAAACGGCTGCATATGATGTTGTTGTTGTGGTATATAACATGTCATAACGTGACAGGGATGGCTACAACATCACAGTAAACTCGTTATAAAGAACAACGCACCAAAGTAGGCATTTAGTATCCCAGAATGTCCCTCCGTCTACCATGCAAATGTGTTACACAGCCATGTAACTGGGTCAAGACTGAATATCACGGAGCTCGTAACCTGGTAAACGTCTTCCAAAGTGGGAGAGGAGCGTTTGGTGAATAACAAATCCATGACTGCTTTTTATATGGAAAATGTAGTGGTGAATGTTATTCTCTACCTCCACCATCTAGCTGTGTCATTGGCGTATTATTATTATTATTATTATTATTATTATTATTATTATTATTATTATTATTATTATTACTTGCTAAGCTACAACCCTAGTCGGAAAAACCCGAGGGCTTCAACAGGGAAAATAGCCCAGTGAGAAAAGAAAATAAGGAAACTACAAAATAAGTAATTAACTAGTGAAATTAAGTATTTTGAACACAATAACAGCATTAAAATAAGTCTTTCATATATAAATATGAAAACTTTAGATAAACAAGAAAATTAGAAATAAAATAGAATGGTGCGCCAGAGTTTATCCTCAAGCAAGAGAACTCTACCCTGAGAAAGTGAAAGACCAGGTACAGATGCTATGGTACTACCCAAGACAAGAGAACAATGGTTTGATTTTGGAGTGGCTTTCTCCTAGAAGATCTGCTTACCATAGCTAAAGAGTTTCTTCTACCCTTACCAAGAGGAACGTAGCCATTGAGCAATTACATTGCAGTAGTTAACCCTTTGAACGATGAAGAACTGTTTGGAAATCTCGGTGTTGTCAGGTGTTTGAGAACAGAGGATAATATGTAAAGGATAGGCCAGACTATTCTGTGTATGTGTAGGCATACACAGCTCCAATGAAATACTGTCTGGCCAGTCAAAAAGACCCAATATCTGAGACTAATGTGTGTTTTTGGGTGCATAACAATGGTTTAAGGTTTAAAAGTGTCTCATGAATGGCAGAGGCAAGGGACAGTGACAATACACTAGTAGGGCAATGTCCTGGGATATTATGATCAGCACCCTTACCCCTCTTCACCCAAGCTAGGACCAGGGAGGACCAGGAAATGACTGGCCAAACAGGTACACCTATAGGCTCCCAAACTCTCTTACCTCACAAGGATAGTGAGGATGTACATACTACAAGAAACTGTCGAACTTGAGCCGGTCTCGAGCACCAATCCTGCAGATCGCCAGGCACGGACGCTTCCACGAGACTACCACAACCCTAAATCTACGTGACATCACCATATGGTAGTGTAATCAAAGAATATGATACCATTACCATGTGAATTGCATAGGTGGATTTTGAGATGGCCATTTAGCACCATTGTGTAACATGGAGAGGCCACACAGTTGTGGTATGAGGCAAAGGTTAAGAGGTATTGCAATTAGATGCAAGAAAGGGAGCCAGAACATGTTACTGTGTATCTTTCCATAACAAAATTATTCAATCTTAAGTTTGTTGATGCACTGTACGCTTATATCAAGTGAAATCTTCTGTATAGCATCTCTCTAACTGGAACTTTTTAATAAGTATGGATTTTTCTCTTCAACTAATCACTGTCTTTTACCCCTAATAAAATGTATGGATACAATTCATATATATATATATATATATATATATATATATATATATATATATATATATATATATATATATATATATATATACGTGTGTGTGTGTGTGTATGTATATTAGTATGTCTATATATCATCATTAGTTCAGGAAAAGTCCTAAGACATTACCTTCCACTCCCGTCCGTTTATTGGCCTTCTATGCCAGTTTACACCCTCAAATTTTCTTAGTTTGTCAATCCATATTCTTTTCTTTCTTCCTCTTCTTCTTTTGCAATCTTAAGGGACCCATTCTGTTATTCCTAATGTCCATCTATTGTCTGAAATTCTCATTATACGTCCTGCCCATGTCCATTTCTTTTTCTTACATTTTGTTAGAATATTCTCTTATTTAGTTTGATCTCATATCCATGATGCTCCTATTCTGTCTCTTGGTGTTATTCCCATCTATAATTATACACTTTTATGCACCTATATTTTAGTATTTCACCAGTGTGTTTCATGTATATTTGCATACGTATATATATATATATATATATATATATATATATATATATATATATATATATATATACATATATATATATACATACATATATATATATATATATATATATATATATATATATGTGTGTGTGTGTGTGTGTGTGTGTGTGTATGTGTATGTGTGTATATATGTCTGTCGTAGAAGCTGACCAATCTGGTCTCGGATGGCCTTTGCGGTTGTGTGATAAACTATGATGATGTATTCATAATATATTTTCCTATGCGGCACCTGGCCTCACACTAGGATTCTAATTTATGCATTCCTACCAAATAACTTATTCAAATAAATAATAAAATGAAGATGAGACTTTTTGACCTTTGTGACATTGGGTGGTTTAATGAAAAAGGTTATTTACATAGATGCTGATGTTGAGAATTTGAATATTACTCAACCTTAGGTACACAATTTTTTGGAAGATGTTTGGTAATAATTTATTTTTCTAGAATATAAGGTAAGGGATACCCAAAGGCTCCCTGCATTCATTAAAGCTGAGGTTGGACGAAAACCTTCAGTGATAGAAAGACAAAATTATAAGTCTGTATAATATGTCCTATCATGATTATTTTATCCCAATGAATATAATATAATCATGATGTATAATTGAAAATTCTATTTACCGCAGAAAAATAACCCATTGAATATTGAAAGACAAGTAAAATCATATTACTATAATTTTGAATTCTAATTCAGAATGGAAAATCATAATTATTATCTTGGAAACATATTAGAAAAATTAATACAATTCATTATACTTAACCGTGTACAAAATAAGAAAATATAATTAGGTGATTTCCTTGCCTTCCCCTTTCTTGCAACATCTTCTGTTCTTCTTGAAATAAACATTTATGAAAGTGTAATTATTAGCACTGTCATTAAGGTTAATATGCTCAAGAACTGGAATTATATTTGATCCAAGTAATTTTCATTCGGGGAGATTGCTTCAGTAATTTCGCCCCAAATCGTTATCGGAGAAATCCTGGTTAAGATATTTTTTCTCATTAACCAAAGAAAAGGGGTTCGATCCCTTTGAGAGGCGGAGTATTTATGGCTCGATCATAGCCAAAGAACAAAGATACGATCCCTTTATATTCCGTTGGTTTTCAGTGAAATATGGACATAGTAATTATTGGAGAAGTATTTGAATGAGTTAGATATTCATAAGGATAATGTTTGT
>NC_090749.1:61640659-61645659 GCF_036898095.1 Palaemon carinicauda
TTCTGTGTGCATCTGAAATTGAGGATAAAAAAAAAGAAAGTAAGAAATTGGTATTGTGATAATTATATCACAGCAGTACTGGGTTTCTTGGTTGATCCAATGTACTAATTGAAAATTACAAATGCACCATTAGGGGTACATGCACCCCAGGTTGATAACCCCTGAGCTAGGAGAAAGCGTTGCCACATCAATATTTAAATGTAATCCAATTATATTATTCATTTCAAGACCAAATGTTTCTATAGCCTAACTTGTGTAAGGCTGTATACAATCTGGTTATCTTTGTAGGGTCTTTGAAAGATGAGAGCTTGTTTCTTAATTCACTTTGGAGTCAGTCATATGCAGTCGTTGAAATAAAATTTTCAACATATTCTATTTTAACAGATATCCTGGAAAATAAAAAGGTAAATTTAGTGCGATGCAAATATTGGATTTTTTTAAAAGGTAAGTTTATATTAATTGGTAATTCTAATAGATTATACGTCCAAAGATAATTTTTATTCTGTTTTCCTGTCATCTTAAGTTACTGAAACGTTAAAGTCTCCATAAAGGGATTCCAGAAGATTTGAATTTCATCAACATATGGTATTCAAATCATATCTTTGGGTAATACGGATTTTATGGCCATATCAAATGGTTCCTTGTGAGAATTCTTCAAAGGTAGACTCTTAGGGCTGGGTATGTTCAGAAATTATACCCGGAGGAGAATAAGTTATTTGATGTGCATTGTATGACTATTTTTAGTTTTGTTTTATTAGTTGTTAGTAGGAAATTATTTATTTTTTAAAGAACATGATATCTCTGTGTGTGTTTAAGGGGGCGTTTGGGATTAATTGCTCCGGCTTCTCTATCAATTCAGTCCTTTTCTTGTTTGTACTATTTGATTGTACTTTATGGAAATAAAGAATATTTATTAAGAGATTTTATTCTTCTTAAAAGTCTTGCGTTACTAAGAAGTTGTATTTTGCCGATATAGTACTTTCCATAACCCTAATCTTTGTGACTTATCTCATATTAGTTATGACATTTAATTAATGAAGGATTTAGATGGCTTATCGTATATCTACGAAGGAGGGAATAACTAATACTAAAGTCGGGCCGAGAAAAAGGTTACGACTCAAAGGCAGGAAGCAATCAACTGAGTAACTTTATTATAGAACACTCTCCTTTATATACAAAACCTCAAGGCAACAGGCATTTTCATGTTCACAAGACAGACAATGTTACAGAGGAAAACCAGAGACATGATTATTCAGGTTCTTTTTAGTGCGAGGGAAGAGCATAATATATACAAAATAATTTATGTACGATCGTGTGACACACGGTTGGTACATGGCTCCCCCCCTAAAAATGACATACTGTACATGTTAAATAGGGCGCCCTGATCTAGAGAGGCGAACTGTAGGCGGGTTATCTGGCAGAAGATAAGCAGGTTTTAGACGATCAATGGAGACCCAGTCTTCTTTGCCCTGAATGTTTAGGAGGAATGCTTTCGGACTGCGTCGGATCACAAGGAAAGGGCCCGTGTAAGGGGGCGTTAGTGGTGGCTTGCTGGTGTCGTTGCGCAGGAAGACGTGCGTTGCAGAGTGCAAGTCCGTTGGTATGTGATGCTTCGCTGGGGGCTTGTAAGTATGGCGGCATGGAGTAAATTTTCCCACGACGTGACGTATGCGCTGGAGATCGTCGAAGGAGGTTGTAGAAGGAAAAAATTCGGCAGGGACGACCAACGGATCGCCATGCACCATTTCAACTGCCGAGACATCGAGGGCGTCTTTAGGAGTGGTCCTTAGTCCCAGGAGGACCCAGGAAAGCTGAGTAAACCAGTTGCAATCCTTGCAGCGGAACATCAAAGCTGCTTTGAGGGTGCGAGGAAAACGTTCAACCAATCCATTGGCAGCGGGGTTGTAGGCCGTTGTCTGATGTAGGGTGATGCCCAGGAGATTCGCTAATGATGTCCACAATTGAGAGGTGAAAGTGGTTCCCCTGTCAGAAGTAATATGCTCAGGGATACCAAATCTTGGAATCCATCCAGAGAGTAAGGCAGATGTACATGAGGAGGACGTTGCAGTTTCCATGGGAATGGCTTCAGGCCAACGAGTGGAGCGGTCGATGACGGTAAACAGGTAACAATGTCCTTGTGATGTGGGTAGGGGGCCCACAACGTCGACGTGAATGTGTGCGAAACGACGCTGAGGTTGAGGAAAGGTGCCCACTCCTGAATCCGTGTGTCGATGTACTTTGGAAGTTTGGCAAGAAGTACAGGCACGGACCCAATCTTTAGCATCCTTAGAAATGCAATGCCAAATGAACTTTGCCTTCAGCAGGTGTGCAGTAGAACAGCACGAGGGATGTGAAAGACCGTGAATGAAATCAAACACCTGCCGTCGCATGGGAGCAGGAATCCAAGGTCGCGGTCTACCAGTACTGACGTCACAGAGGAGGGTGGTGTTGGAGTCTTCGAGGGGAAAGCCTTCCCAATGGAGGGACGTGCAGAATGTCCTTCATGCTTGATACTCTGGATCCTGTCGTTGGGCTTCAGCCAGGGCGTTGTAATCCAATCTCAGTTGAACGGCAGCCTACGTGTTTATTGACAGGGCATCGGCAACGGGATTTATTTTCCCAGGGACGTATTGAAGGGTGCAATTGTATTAAGCAACGGCAGAGAGATGTTGGCGTTGACTGGCGGACCAGGCGTCAGACTGTCGAGTGAAGGCGTGCACCAGAGGCATGTGGTCTGTGCGAATGACGAAGTGCATACCTTCTAAAAAATGGCTAAAGTGACGGACAGCCAAGTGCACCGCCAGCAATTCTCGATCGAAGGTAGAATAACCCGATTCTGCCTTTGACAGTTTTCTGCTGAAGAAGGCCAATGGGCAGGGCGAGCCGTTGACCACCTGCTCGAGTACTGCACCAATAGCGACGTCGCTGGCATCGGTGGAGAGAAGGAGAGGGGCATGTGGGATAGGAAAAGGGAAAGCCGCAGCAGTTGATAAGGCCTTCTTTGCATTGCAGAAGGCTGCTTCTTGAAGGGGACCCCACTTCAGGTCCTTTGGCTTGCCCTTGAGGGAGGCGTAGAGGGGAGCAAGAGTGGCAGCAATGGCTGGCAGAAAACGGTGATAATAGTTGATCATACCCAAGAATTCCTGCAGAGCTTTGACGGTCGAGGGCGCGGGGAAGTTCTGAACGACTGCTACCTTCTCAGGGAGGGGATGGACTCCTTCAGGAGTGATGCAGTGCCCTAAGAACGACACTTCGTTGGCGCCGAAGGTATACTTGTCGTACCGGACTACAAGGCCGTTTTGTTGCAGGCGGTCGAGCACGATACGCAGGTGACGGAGGTGTTCCTCTTTTGAGGAGGAGAACACAAGTATGTCGTCCACATAACATACACAGAAAGGGAGGTCCCCTAAGATGCTATCCATGAGACGTTGAAACGTGGCCCCAGCATTACGAAGGCAAAAATAGGAGTAATTAAAGGTGTATGTACCAAATGGAGTGGTGATGGCGGTCTTGGGGATGTCTTCTGGGTTCATAGGCACCTGATAATACCCCTTCAGGAGGTCGACCGTAGAGAAAACCTTCGCTTTGTGCAGGGAGGAGGTCACGTCGGCAATGTATAGGAGGGGGTAGTGATCCGGTTCTGTTTGCATGTTCAGGCGCCTGTAATCCCCGCAAGGACGGAGGGAGCCGTCTTTCTTCAGAACAATGTGTAAGGGTGACGACCATGGGCTGGAGGCCTTTTGGCAAAGGCCCATTTCCTCCATTTCGGCGAACGTCTGTTTGGCGGCTGCCAATCATTACGGTGCCAGACGTCTGAATTTTGCGAAGACTGGGGTCCCATCGTCTTGATATGGTGATAAATACCGTGCTTGGCAGGAACTGTGGGCGTTTTGCGAAGTTCTGGACGGAAAACTTCCGGGTACGACGTGAGGAGGTGGGCGTAGGCATCCATGGGTGTGCTGATGCGGAGAGCGAGGCCTACTTACACGTTTTTTGGCCACTGACAATCCTTGGCACATTTCTTTGCGGTTGCCCCGAATCTGAAGTGGTAGTAGCAAAACTGCGGCGGGTGGGAGGTAGTAAGTGGCTGTAGAAGTCGTTCGTTGGGGCGCGAGAGATTGGTGGGTTGTGGGCGGCTTTGTCGCTGCTTCGGCACGTCACGGGATAGGCGTGTATGTCCTACGGCATTCATGTCAGCTTCGGTTAACGTTGAATAGGCATCCTCTTCGTCAGGGGTGGAGGCGTTGATGGAGGTCTTGAAGTGGCTGTCCATAAGGGCGTCGGCTTTGGTCATCAAGTCCTTTATGGGTAAACTATCGACATCGGGTATGGCAGCGCGTATAGGTTCGGGTAAACGGCGTATACAAAGGGCACGAAGTAGGTTCGCCTCACGAAGAGAGCCGTCTGCGGCAGGTTGAAGGCGAGCGATACTTATCATTTCCCTGAGGGCAAGCGAAGCCCTTTGGTCCCCCAACGGTTGTTGAGAGACCTGAAAAACTTTGCTATACCGGTGGCTGGCGACGGCGAGTACTGCTGCAGAAGGTATGTTTTGAGGGCGTCATACGCTATTGGGGTGTCTCCTTGTTCACAAAGCCAGTCGGATATTTCTGGGTAGGTGTCCTCGGCTATCGTCGCGAGAACATAATCTGCTTTGGTGGTTGAGCGAGTCACGCCCTTGATGCGAAACTGGACTTCTGTGCGCTGAAACCAAGCAAACGCCTCTCCGCTGGCAAACGATGAAAGTTTGAATGGGGTGGCCGCAGCGCCAACTGCCGTAGAGTCCGCCATAGTACCAACGATGGAGGGGCGAGGGGGTGGGGGTGGAAGGCGGTGGGAGCGAGTCGACTTCCGGGGTCACCAATGTGACGGGCCGAGAGAAAGGTTACGACTCAAAGGCAGGAAGCAATCAACTGAGTAACTTTATTATAGAACACTCTCCTTTATATACAAAACCTCAAGGCAACAGGCATTTTCATGTTCACAAGACAGACAATGTTACA
>NC_090749.1:61650659-61653159 GCF_036898095.1 Palaemon carinicauda
TATATATATATATATACACATATATATATCAGTCTTTATATTGAATCCATTTAAAAACACCTTAGTCTTTATTATTCACGCAACATACATACTATGTTTCTGTTAAGGCCAGAGTTTCCTTGCTCATTCACCAAGAAGAAAAATAAGCACATATTTTTCCGGTCTTTTCCTCTGACATTTCGTTATGACCCAGTTTACGTATGCAAAGTGGGGTCACAGTGTGCATTCACTTGACCTCGTCGCTTTAAGTGAATTTTCTTGCTACGTGAGAATCGAAAAATTAGTACTTTTACGTGTGTACAGTTGGACACAGGAATTTTTGCCTCACCTCGCTATGAAGAAATGCAAGAAGTCACACCTGATGGAGTAATATACCTTTTGCCTGGGTAACACATTGAGTAAAGTCTCTCTCTCTCTCTCTCTCTCTCTCTCTCTCTCTCTCTCTCTCTCTCTCTCTCTCTCTCTCTCTCTCTGTAATGAGTTCACTTGCCTTATTGATTAATTGAATTATTCATTACTACCATTTGAATTAGTAATGGGAAGTTTTCTCAAACATCTCTGTTAGAAAATTATTTCTGGTTGTTTTACGTATCAGAAAATGAATTTCTGAAATTCTCTAACCTAGAGTTCTTTAGGTCTAAGACTTGAAATAGTTTTAAGAATAATAATAACCAGACTTGATATGGTATACCCCAGATTTAAATAATACAGATGACTTATGAAAGTAGGCGATATTATACCTCAAAAGAGAATTTACAATTTTATAAAATATTTAATTCAATAAATTTTTGTCAAGTTAGTTTTATTACATATTTTATTCAATCAATATTGCGGTAACTTGGTATCAAACAGGTTTTACTTTACACATAATACTTCACATATTTTATGGTCTAGATCTTAACGTCTCGATTTACACTTGCTTGTAATGAATGCAGTGAAATCCCAATAATACACAAAAGACACTTACGTGCTGATTTCACACAGTTGGTTTTGATCAACAGATTACTACACTTCCGACGTAACAGCAGTCACTACTAAATCCGGAGAAATCTCAATAGTAGTATTCAATTACAGAAATACAAAAGACACTTTGGTGCTGCGTACAGAAATAAGCATTGATCGATATTATACAGTTGGTTTTTATCAAAAGATTGATACTTAACATGACGTTCACACCATGTTATGTAAAAGGATAGGCTTTGCCATAGACCGGGTTACAAGAGCATCTATTTTTATTATTATTATTATTATTATTATTATTATTATTATTATTATTATTATTATTATTATTATTATTATTATTACTTGCCAACCTACAATCCAAGTTGGAAAAGCAGGATGCTATAAGCCCAGGGATTCAACAAGGAATAAGCCCAGTGAGGAAATGAAATAAGAGAAGTAATTACTAATCAAAATAAAGTATTTAAAAAACAGTAACAACATAAAATAGATACTTCCTGTATAAACTGTAACAAAGCAAGAGGAAGCGAAATAAGATAGAATAGTGTGCCTGAGTGTACCCTCGAGCAAGAGAACTCTTCTGCCCTTACCAAGAGGGAAGTAGCCACTGAACAATTAAAATGCAGTAGATATGCCCTTTGGTGAAGAAGAATTGATTGGTAATCTCACTGTTGCCAGGTGTATGAGAACAGAGTAAAATATGTAAAGAATAGGCCATACTATTCGGTGTATGTGTAGACAAAGGGAAACTGAACCGTAACGAGAGAGAAGGATCCTATGTAGTAATGCCTGGCCAGTCAAAGGATTCCATAACTCTCTAGCGGTAGTATTTCAACGGGTGGTTGGTGACCTGGCCAACCTACTACATAATAACGAATTTCACATTCGTGAACTTTAGGAAACTTATATTTCATAAACAGGCGGTCAGTAGACTGACTCGATTTGCAACCGACCACTCACTTACATAAGCCCCTTTGGTTCGAGTTTCTATACTATAATGTAATCCATATCTACTTCCAAAATGCTTCTCGTTAAGGATCTTTGAAAATAGATTTTAAGTTTTCATGATATAGGAAATGTCTAAATCTATACCTATTTACTTGATAAAAATAGTTTCCATAAAAATTTCTTATTAACTAAGGTAAGATATCATTTCAGAAGTAAGACTTTTGAAATGAGATCACTTTTCTTATAAACATCACGTTTCTCTTAACACATAGCATGTTTTTTTTTTTTTTCGCATTAAATGTATGTAATGTTACACTAAAACACAAAGCATTAATTTTCATGGGGCCTATTAGCTTTTGTAACCGGTATATGAAATTCACCGGAATTCACAATCCCGTTACATAACATATGATAATAATAATAATAATAATAATAATAATAATAATAATAATAATGATAATAATAATAATAATAATAATAATAACATCTTAATGATATTAAGCTCTTAAAACATCCTTGATAATCCTCTCTCTCTCTCTCTCTCTCTCTCTCTCTCTCTCTCTCTCTCTCTCTCTCTCTCTCTCTCTCTCTC
>NC_090749.1:61668159-61688159 GCF_036898095.1 Palaemon carinicauda
TAATAAAATACTGTGCTCACCTTCAGCTGGCTTTGCGTGGACGCTTACCTTTGAACTTTGGATAGGCAATAATCGGATTTGAGAAGCGGCTCTCTACTACTGCCCGCTAGTGGAACTGGTGGAGTGGTAGGATAATGATGAAATTGATAATAGTAACGTGGTTATACTAATGTAATGGGGTATATTATTATTATTATTATTATTATTATTATTATTATTATTATTATTTTATAACATGAATAATAATATTAATAATAATAATAATAATTATTATTATTATTATCATTATTGTTGTTGTTGTTGTTGTTGTTGTTGATGTCATCATCATCATCATCATCATCATTTTTATTATTATTGAATGAGTTCATAAAACTCGTTGTGTGTACGTGCATTGGTATTCTCTTTAAGATTAGTAAGGGAGAAATAACCCTTAGGTCGTATGAATGAAGTCACATGCTTTGCTGCTATGAAAAATTGAGGTCAAGTCTCTAAGGATATGTTTGCATTGATTTCTTAAAATATGGAAGCTTATAAATATCTGAGAAAAACAGTGAGTAAAGAGTACTTCAGTTTGGAGTACGATTATACATACATACTCCCCTATATAATAAAGAGCAAGTGTTTGGCTATATATATCTTCCCTGTCATGCTGGGCGGCAGAGGGAAGGAGTAGTCATATCCTGGTGAGAGAGAGAGTACCCAGAGAGGTACACTCGAAAACTGCAATCTTCCACAAATTGCCAAACCAGCATGTTGTAGTTAGGAAAGGGGGAGGGGGTTGGAAGGGTTGATCCTGGGTGTGTATTTCTAAATATTTATCAGTAATTTTTTGATGGATTACATACACTAGTCAGAAATGGTATGTCTTGTCATACTTTTCTTGACTGCCTAAGAAAAAATCATACAGTATTTATTAGAATTTCATTCATCCTTCAGCACTCGGTTATATTGTTGCTCTTATTTCTCAAAGTCAGTTCCAATGAAATAAACTCTCGGCAACTCTCCAAAATGGCCCCTAAAAGTTACCAGAAGTTTCTTTTAAAATCACTTTGAACTTTTCCTTTCACCCACTCCTTTGGTCTCCAGTAGAAATGGCAGATTTCGTTTCGTTTGGCAAATTCGAGGAATCCCAAAGTTGTAATGTAATTAACGTTCTTCGAAACTTTGTCTTGCAATGAGCAACATTGTTTTTTTAGAAAGAGTTAGAAAATTGTCGTTTGCCTTGGCAACTGTTTTCTATGTAGCCCACTCAGTGACTTTATCCGGTTACCAGTTAGCCTTTTCTTTATATAACATTTTTGCTGACTGCATTTTGCTTAAGATCATTCGTTGTTTTACGTTGGGAAAATCAGAGCAAGTGGAATCAATTGTCTGAAAGCTGATTTTTTTTTACTTGTTATTAGTCCTTTTTGTAAAGATAAATTACTATGAGATTCAGGGCCTCTGTAACACGGTTTTTTCGCAATAATTTCTTATCTATGAATTTCATAAATATAACGCTTCTTCAGAATGCACATTATATCTACACATAAATTTTGACTATATTCTGCATTACGTAGGTTGAATAAATTTGCTACTTATAATGTAAAAGTGACGTTTTTTGAAGACGGGCCAACTTATTCAGAGAAAAGGTTTCGAACGCACTCGTTACGTAACTTATGACGGCATTTCTTCCCTCTTTCTCGATCGATGATTGGCTATACGTAACGAAGGCTATACCTCTGCCAACAATGACACAAAAGTTTAAATAAAAGCAAAACAGTACACCTTTATGAACTCTGAAACTTCTCCACTGATAATTGTCATAATGAACAAACCAACAAAATATGTTAATAAATACAAAAACACTTCGATTATTAGTCTAACTCCCAAAATAAGTTTCCTAAGAAATTACAGTCTACTTTATAGGTCACAATCAGATTGACAAGGTGTAGGGAATAGTTGGTAATTTTCAAAAATATAGTAGACAAGCTTGATTTGATAACTGCTATATCCAATGTCAAGCGATTTTTATTTATTGTCTATCTACCGACGTATTTACTGGAAAAAAAAAAAATAGCCGGTACCGTATTTTGGCTTTAAACCTTCACCAATAATTATCGTCAGAATGATGACTTCACGAGGCTCCACCCACTTTAGCCTCGTTATCATTCAGGGTAACACTGAAGGCTATACATGGGCATTGTTGGATCAGAAAATTTAAATTCTGGCTATAAAAACTCATTTCTCGGGTAGTTGTAAGAAGTGCTAAATGATCCTCAAGGATCCCAGCAGTTGGCCTAAACGTTTAATTCATGTATACTACTGTTGCGGCACTACTGCTACAGTGGTATTACTACGCTAGCACAGATACCCCACCCACATTTATGTATCGTTCCGCCATTCATAAAGTCTTTGTTATGTTTTTTCACTGTGCAATAAGCCATGGCCTCCTCAGAAATTCAGTTTAACATTAAATGATAGGCTATTTCATTAAGCTGACAAATTTATGGCAACTGGTTATGTTATTGCCGATGTTGAAGCTAAAGATAAAGTTTGGTATCATTCCTTTATTGCATTATCATCTTTACTACTATTTGTTTTGCTACATGTAGTAATTATTTTAAAGGATAAATAAATTATGTTCACTTTACTTCTATAAATTCCCGTAAGATGTACAAATAAAACTCATAAAACTATTCATGATTTATTTACAAAATGCAGTCATGCCCAAAACATAGCCAACACGGTCGTACGGCCTAAGAAGAAGAAAAAAAAATATATTGGATGATCCATTGGTCTGATGGAGAGTTTAGCACAAAATTCTTATTTTAACAAAAATAGTTATATAAAGACTGTTTACATACAATCTCTCTCTTTCTCTCTCTCTTGGTGGCATAGTGAATAGTTAATGGAAATGTTCAAAAGCCTGAGTGACATTACAAGTATTATAATCATGTTTCGCTAAATACAAATCAGACCATAAACATTGGATTTAAACTAGAAACTGAATGATTACCTATTCAGGCTATAGTAAATATGGCCACGGGCTTTCTCTTGACTGTATAAAGTTGCAAGTCGTAAGACAAATGCAGTTTTGCAACCACGGGGTCAATTCCAAATCCTGCTAGCCATTCTTGACTGTTATGGGTTCCAGAGCCGATGGAAGGAGGACAATGGGTGTCCGGTGGATGGGCGGGGCAAAATTTTGTCAAAAGGTGTTTACATTGCTTACGTAATGAATGTTTTCGACTCTTGGCTCGTTATCACTGGCCATGGCGTTGGCTAGAGCATTTTTACTCTATAAAAATTTAAACTATCGGGTTTAGGTTATTGATAATGCTGACAAAATTTGTGTGTGGTTATAAAATATACATATGTCAACTTTCAGCTACATCCGATGCATTGATAAGGAGCAAAGTCCAAAAAACCGTGTTACAGAGGCCCTAAATCTCATAGTAGAAAATACTTTATTTACACATTCAATCATTGAATCTCGTAGGTTGACAGATAGTATTTTATTGCACTGATTTTGGATGTTAAAGTGACTCATATTCTTTTTAAATTGGATAGTGTTATTGTTGTGGAGATGAATTGAAAATTGCTATTTTATACATGGCCAAGCACGAGGGCTGTTACTCGTTGTAGAGAAGCAATTTTCTGAATTAAAAGTATATTTTATGAAGAGAAATCTGTAATAGAAACCCTATGACTTCTCTTTTTTTATATAGCCTTTTTATTTCTATGTTGTTTATTTTCGTTGATAAGAGCACATATTTGTTTATTATTATTATTATTATTATTATTATTATTATTATTATTAGCTAAGCTACAACCATACTTGGAAAGGCAGGATGCTACGAGGCATGGGCTCCATCAGGGAAAATAGCCCAGTGAGGAAAGGAAACAAGGAAATAAGAAAAGTAATTAACAATTAAAATAAAATGCTCCAGGAACAGCAACAACACCAAAACGAATATTTCATAATTAAAAAAATACCAAAATAAGAGGCGTAGAAATAAGATAGTGTGCCCGGGTGTCCCCTCAAGCAAGAGAACTCTACCCCAAAACAGTGAAGACCATGGTAAAGAGGCTATGGCACTAGCCAAGACTAGAGAACAATGGTTTGATTTTGGAGTGTCCTTCTCCTAGAGGAGCTGCTTACCATAGCTAAAGAGTCGCTTCTACTCTTACCAAGAGGAAAGTAGCCACTGGATAATTACAGTGCAGTAGTGAAAAAGAATTGTTTGCTAATGTCATTGTTGTCACGTGTATGAGGGCAGAGGAGAATATGTAACGAATAGGCCAGACTATTCATTGTACGTGTAGGGAAAGGAAAAAATTAACCGTAGCCAGATACGAGCCTACAGTGGAGTAATGTCTGGCCAGTCAAAGGACCCAATAACTATCTAGCAGTAGTAATGCAACGTGTGGCTGGTGCACTGGACAATCAATCGCTGTCTTAACAGATAATTGTTCCTTGCCCTAATATTCGCTGAATATTCATATTTCCTTTTTTATTGTTGGTTGAAAGTCTACCCAAAATCCTTGCTAGTTTATAAGAAGCTATTTTTTACTACCGTGTCACTTTTGCCTTCCGAATGTAAAGATTAATTGGCAACTATTTTCTACGCAGGACCAATCATAGTGACTCTTGTCAGCTGCCAGAAAGATCTATTTTCCGATATTACTTTTGTCTCAGAATTTTTTTTTTTTTTTTTTTTTTTTTTTTTTTTTTTTTTTTATAGTGGAGAATAATCTTCCGATATTACTTCTACCCCTGAGCTGTCTTGGTTTTTTTTTTGGTTTTTTCCACTCTCGACTTCCTGTGTATATGCGAATTGAAAAATGTTTACGAATATTCAATTTGAGGCACTTTGCAGATGCCAGAAACCTCTTTACTTAGAATTTGATCTTCTAGGATTATAAACATGATCATTCATTTTCATTCAGAGTATTTAATGTTTCTGTAAACTATTTGACGTTTATATTTCTTCAATTCATTTTATGTCTTAGAATGTATCATTCTTGTGGATAACTAAATTGATTTACATGGAAGATAAAATTTACAAGTGATGTAAGTCAGATTTGGAACATGTTTGTTTAACGCTTTTTAGGTTATTATTATTATTATTATTATTATTATTATTATTATTATTATTATTATTATTATTATTAGTGGATGCAACCTGTCAAAACTGATGGATGATGATTTGGATAGATATGCATTCACAGACACAGGTTTAACCTTTCCACTTCTTCCCCCTTTCCTAACTACAACCTCTCTTAATACTGTTGAACGTGACTGAATATAAATATATATATATATATATATATATATATATATATATATATATATATATATAAAAGGGAGATAATTATTATTGTTTTTATTATTATTATTATTATTATTAATATTATTATTATTATTATTATTATTATTATTATTATTATTATTATTATTATTATTATTATTATTATTATTATTGTTGTTTCGTTGTTAAATTTCGATAGTGGCTTTATTAAGTTACACACATAATTACATACTGCTTTATGAATTGAGTCCATCTGCATCTTAACATCACTTCTTGGTTGATTACCTCTCTCTCTCTCTCTCTCTCTCTCTGTATACAAACATATATGTGTATATTTATATGTTATATATATATATATATATATATATATATATATATATATATATATATATATATATATATTCTCTTATATATATACATATATATATATATATATATATATATATATATATATATATATATATATATATATATATATATGCGTATCCATATATATATATATATATATATATATATATATATATATATATATATATATATATATATATATATATATATATATATATATATATATATATATATTTCTGTAACACCAATGCAGACCTCAGACATGTTCTTATTCATGTCTGGGGTTTTGCCCGTTTTCATCATATCGCTGGCCACTGTGGATTTATGATGCTGGGAGAACTTAAGCCTACCTGACACTTGCGCGCATTTTTGCCACGCACTGGCATGCATTGATGCGTGCCAGTGCGTGCCACTTTGTGGCATGCACTGGTGTTTTTCCCGCACTGTTCACGACCAGTTCACTCCAGTTTGTGCATCGTTCATGCGACGTTCACGCGACGTTCATGCGATAGCACGAATTGGCATGCGTAGTTCACGAGAAGTTCACGACACGTTCACGTGAGTTCGCTCATCATTCCACATCGCTTCCGCATCATTCACGCCAGTTCACGAATTGGCCACTCCATATAAAAACGGGGCTTCTCCAACCCGAGGACATTCTTGGATTGGCTTCGGAAGAGACAACAATGCTTTCTGTCAGAGACACCATTGCATTGAGGAGAAGAAACGTATCTTTTTCGTTCGTATTTTTTGTGGCCCTTTATTTTTGTTTCAATAAGAAAGCATTTGATTTACATATAAATAGAAGACATAAAATATGTACAAGTATTGAGAAAGCATTTTATTTTAACATTAAAAGCAGCAAACATGAAAAGCTTTTAGGCTGTTGATTTTAAGGTAATAGAGAAAAAAGTGTGTTGAAATAAGAAATCATTTTATTTTTACATTAACCCTGGATAGGTACGGTCCTCGGACACCCCTTTAAGGGTATACTCGGACGCGAACGACCCCGACGTCAAAAAAAATTCATGAAAAATCAGTTTTTGCAGTAACCTCCTTTTTTCTTTTGCCAAAAAAAACTTCAATGAATGCTTAAAACAACTGTAAAGATGAATACTACTCATCTGCAGAAAAACTATTTATTATAAATATTTTAAAAAATTAAGTAGAAAAAAAAAAAGACCTGACATAAAAATTCATAAAAAAAAAGTTTATACATATATACACAAATCCTTTTAGGAATTGATTCTTGAATGTTTAGGACACATCTTGATGTATTTTGGATGAAGTCAGACCCATGGAGGTGAAGATCTGAAATGAGAAAAAAAGGGTAACTTTTTTTGGCCCAAAAAAATTGTCCAAATTTCATGAATTTTTTTGGGTACCCAAATGAAATAGGAAGTGGCTAATTTTTTTAGGGAATATACATATGTTATCCTAAAATAGAAATATGTAAAAAAATCTTCATTATTTTGTAAATTACATTTATATCAGGGGCCATATCTAAAGGTAATTTTTTGAGTACTTGGAAATTTCGTAAAAAAATACATATATTTAATATATAATATGATATTTATGCAGGTAAAAATATACCAAAATATCACAAATTCTATAGGGAACAAGAATATATATAGATAGGGCAGCTTACGCTTCGGATATGTCCACAAAATGGCCGCCAACCACACTGACTCAGACTCCCTAATCTGCCACTTGAAATGTAGGAAGGGTATGTCAATTTCAAGGTGTTATTTACTAATCTAATTATTATTGGATATGCATAAAAATTGTATGGTGGGTTGCTGGATAATTGTCGATTATTTTACACTATAAAATTAAAATTCTGACCCAAAAAATTTTTTTTGAAGGGAAATAAAATCGAAAAAAAATGTAAAACAATATTTTAGCTAAAAAAATTTGATGATATTCAATCAAAAAAAAAGTAAACAAAATATTCCGACAAATAAACATCTAGAGGAATCATTACTCTGTGATAGTTCCTTAGTACGTAGTAATTTTGAAAGAATTGGGAAAAAACGAAAAAATGGCAATCACCGGAAAATCGAACACATACCTATATATACGCCATATCTGGCTAAAAAAAAGATAGGCATGGGAAGCCAGATCATCTAGAAACACTTTCCAACACTATAAAAATATAAGTTTTGCGACACTACTTGCCAATTCCTTACGGTAACATGACTAAGCAAAAAAATGCAAAACAAATATAAAGGGGCACTCGTGGAAAAATGGCCATTCTAATATACGGCATTTCAGAAAAAAAAAATTTCAACCACGTGCTAGGCAAACCATCAAGGCATATTTTCCGACAAATAAACATATAAATGAAATATTACTCTGTGATAGTTCCTTAGTACGTAGTAATTTTGAAAGAAATGGGAAAAAACGAAAAAATGGCAATCACAGGAAAATCGAACACATACTTATATATACGCCATATCTGGCTAAAAAAAAAATAGGCATGGGTAGCCAGATCATCTAGAAACACTTTCCAACACTATAAAAATATAAGTTTTGCGACACTACTTGCCAATTCCTTACGGTAACATGACTAAGCAAAAAAATGCAAAACAAATAAACAGGGGCACTCGCGGAAAAATGCCCAACATTCTAATATACGGCATCTCAGATAAAAAAAAAAGACATGCACGTGTTAGCCCAACCATCAAGGCACACTTTCTAACACATAAACATGAAAAAAAAATCAATAATATACGGCAATTCCTTACTACGTAGTAAATTTTTACAAATATTGAAAAAAAACAGAAATTGGCAACCGCAGTTAAATACCCAATATACCAATAACTACGTCGTATCTGACAAAAACAAAATCACGCATGGGTAGCCAGATCATCTAGACACACTTTCCAACATTAAAAAAGCAAAAGTTTTACGACACTATTTCGCAATATCTTACGGAAAAATGACTTGGCAAAAAAATTAAAAAAAATTAAAAAGGGACACTCGCGGTAAAATGCCCGACATTCTAATATACGACATCTCAGATAAAAAAAAAGACATGCACGTGTTAGCCCAACCATCAAGGCACACTTTCTAACACATAAACATGAAAAAAAAATGAATAATATACGGCAATTCCTTACTACGTAGTAATTTTTACAAATATTGAAAAAAAACAGAAATTGGTAACCGCAGTTAAATACCCAATATACCAATAACTACGTCGTATCTGACAAAAACAAAGTCATGCATGGGTAGCCAGATCATCTAGACACACTTTCCAACACTAAACAAGCAAAAGTTTTACGACACTATTTGGCAATATCTTACGGAAAAATGACTTGGCAAAAAAATGAAAAAAAATGAAAAAGGGGCACTCGCGGTAAAATGGTCCTCGTGGTGATGAACGACATTTTAACTAAAAAAAAAAAACATGCACATGGTAGCCAAACAATCCACCAAGACTTTCCACAACTGATAACCTATACAAGTTGCACCATTCTACGACAATTTCATAATACGTAATAACTTTGATAATTATGCAAACTACCTCAGAAGGGTAAACTCGGACGCGAACGACCCCGACGCGTCTCAGAAATCGGGGAAGGAGTACAGCTACAGCAATGCACATCTGGACACTACTAGAGCGTGTAGGGGAGACACCTCCTGCAGGTCGATCACCCACAAATTCAGTCACAGGGGTGAGTCACGTGAGAAAAACCTGTTTTTTTTGACGCTCGGGGTCGCAAACGACCCACCGTACCTATCCAGGGTTAAAACAGCAAACAGAAAAAATTTGTTTTGCTCTTCATTTTATGGTAATAAAGAAGAATAAGTATGTTGATGAAATAAAACATCATTTTATTTTTACATTCAAACAGCAAACTTAAAAATTTCTTGGGTTTATTTTTCAGTTCATTTTTATTTAAAACAAAAGTTTTGGGTCTTGATTGGTAATAGAGGAAAATAAGTGTGTGCATGAAATAAGACATCATTTTATTTTTACATTCAAACAACAAATATAAACAATTATTAGGTTTATATTTTTCTTTCTTTTTCATTATTTTTTTTCGTTTCCCTTTTGTTTCTCTTCATTATAAAGTTATAGAAATAGTTTGAAATAAGATGTAATTTTTTTTCACATTAAAACAGCAAATATAAAAATTTATTAGGTTTATTTTTCTTTCCTTTTCATTAATTTTTTCATTTCCTTTTTGTTTCTCTTCATTATAAAGTTATAGAAATAGTTTGAAATAAGATATAATTTTTTTTCACATTAAAACAGCAAATTTAAAAATTTATTAGGTTTATTTTTCTTTCCTTTTCATTAATTTTTTCGTTTCCTATTTGTTTCTCTTCATTATAAAGTTCACGCCACTTCCCACATCGTTCACTCCAGTTCACGCCAGTTCCCGCACTGTTCACTCCAGTTCACTCCAGTTGGCGCATCGTTCACGACTATTTCACGACTATTTTGTGCGTGCCAATGCGTGCCACAAACTTTAAACATTTCAAAGTTCTGGGCACGCATGGCACGCATTGGTACACTCTGGCACGCGAGTTCCAGCACTGTTCACGACATTTTCACGGCTCGTTCACGCGAGTTCGCGCATCAATGCGTGCTAGTGCGTGCCACGAATGCGTGCAAGTGTCAGGAACCTTTTAGCCTGATCACTCACAGTAAATCAACCCAGTGTTGGTGCCATGACTAGTACAGCTTTGCTGGTAATCGCAATGCACAAACCCTTTCACCACGTTTGGGTACCACACTCAGAATGGGATATATTAACACTCGTGATTTTAATCTATGTAAATATCAACCACAATGGTATTTAAAACCAAATTCTATCCTGGGAATATATATTCCCTGGAATTCATTTATGGTAATAGCTTCTGGCTTTGTTGATAGAGTCCTCGCAGCCATGGTTTCGGCTGAGTGGCACGAATTTGAATATCTTCCCAGCCAGAAGCTCTTAACATAAATGAATTCCAGTGGATATATATTCCCGAGGTAGAATTATGTATTAAATGCTATTATGGTTGATATTTACATGTGTATATATATATATATATATATATATATATATATATATATATATATATATATATATATATATATATATATATATAAAAGAGTGTGTGTGTATCTATGCAGTATATATATATATATATATATATATATATATATATATATATATATATATATATATATATATATATATATATATATATATATAACGGATTTTGAGCGAAGCTAAAAATCTATTTTTGGGTGAGATGGCCATGTCGTCCGGATGGAAGTTCCTATAGGGTAGCTTCCTAGGGTATATTACAACTACGGCGATATTCCCAGAGAATTTACCTTAAGGTACCCAGAATTCTAACTCCTGGAGCGAATATCCCTAATGAAAGGGATATCGCGACATATCAGAGGACGTATTCTTGACACGCCACATGGCAATCTGCACCCCAAACAGAGATTACGTATCGAGGGGTCAATTGGCAAGAAACGAAAACGGGAAAGAAAAAGGGGGAGCCGCTCCCAAGGCTCCCTATTCTCCAGTTTCGTAAGCGTGCCTGGCGCCAATCCTGGCGCCATCTGTATTCCTTGTAGCGTACACGAGGTGTTACAGATACTGTATGTAGGGAGGGGTCCTACGGCCCTTTCTTAGAAAGGGAAGGGCGGGTCCATCAGGACAACATGGCCATCTCACCCAAAAATAGATTTTTCGCTTCGCTCAAAATCCGTTTTTTGGGCTCAAGCCATGTCTTCCTGATGGAAGTATACCAGAGCATTACTGTATCTGTGGATTCTCAGAACGTGCCGTACTCCCCGGAGGTAATTTTTCCCGGTCGACTAGACTTAGAGACCTAAGATGTTACCGTTATACATCTTTTCAACTAACCATAAACCATGTTAGAGCTTCCTGCCCCCTACAGGGAAGAGTCCTACTAGACTGGAAAAGTCTCGAAGAGTACATATACCTATGTATGAATACCAGGCAAGCTAATATAGTGGTCTCACCCTATATTAAGTAAAGCATAGTTTGTAAAGAACCACTGCGTCAATATGAAATATCGACCAGTTCTCCGCACAATATTTGTATTGGACAAAGGTTTATACCCGCATAGGAGGAAACATGTAAAACCGCCACCGTCCCCTTCTGGGACGGAGTCCTCCCGATAAGGGAAAGCATAAACCAATGCAACATAGCTTGCATACAGGAACAATCTATTAGAATTATCCCAGATAAATATACATAGAATGAATGCTCAATTATATCAATAAATTGCACAGATGAAGGAGACGCAAGGTTTTCAAGAACAAGTTTATTGATAGACAATAAACAGACAGGTTAACAACAATTCTATATATATATATATATATATATATATATATATATATATATATATATATATATATATATATATATATATATATATATATATATATATAAGAAGAGGATAACCAAAACTTTAAGCATAAGTCTGATAGTAAACAGAAACTTGTTTATCTGAAAGAAAAACATTAGTGCCACTTTTAACATACCGAGGTATGAAGGTCAGAAAAGTCTGTATTACTAATCAGTTACATTAGCGTTAGAAACGCTCGGCACACATGTCTGCACTTATGCTAGGTTCACCTTTGGAAGTGGAACAGTCAACGTGGGCACCTCAGTGCCCTCACTTAGTTTGTAGCACAGAATGTAACTACACACTCACCCTGGAATCAATTGTCCCAATTAAAACCACTGTTCCTCGCAGAGTTAAACAGCAGGGTTAACGACGCAACCCACTGCTACCACAGAACTCTTTAGTTGCTCCACTTGCTTCGCATAGTGGCGAAAGAACACTCTGGAAGACTTCCAGCCAGTGTATGAACGGAGATGTTCAAAATCCATACAATTAAGGAAATTTAAGGATGAAGCAACTTTCCTCGGATCGTGACCTGCGGGTGTACTGTCAGGATCCGCTCTGCGAATAAAATATGCGATTTTCGCCCTGAATTGATTCAGTGATAAATTTGAGCCTGATGTTTCTTCCCTGAATAGTTGACCACCCTAGAAGTCTGAAGTTCTATGAAGATAGACCTTTAGGCATTCTACTGGACATAGAGATGCATCTCCTTTCAGAGGGCAGATTCTCCAGGGACCCCACCTGTTGGTGGGTAACTCATTCTTGGTGAGAAACAAAGGATCCAGAAACAGGTTCAGTTCTCCCCCATCCGGGAACTGAACACGACCTTCCTCTCTCGAGAGGGCTACAATCTCACTAACCCTGGCCCCGGACGCGAGTGGAAATAGGAAAATAACTTTTTGGGTCAAATCCATTAACGCACCCTCCTCATTGCTGCACAGAAAAGCCAAATGAAGAACTTTGTCTAAAGACCATGAAATGGGCTTTGGAGGTGCTGAAGGTCTGAGCCTAGCATAGGCTTTCAGAACTTATTGCCTTCTAATAGATTTGCACTTATTTTCCTCTAGGAAGTCTATGCTGGCTTCCGAAATCCCGAAACGCTTTCTCACCGCTAGGGAGAGAAACTCAAGAGCTGCAGGATCCGGGTTTTCTGTAATGAAGCGCAGACAGAAGACTTCTGGACTCGCTGGGTCAGAACTGGATCTGGTAGCGGTAGAAACTTCAGTCGTAGTTCCAATGCCAGGGGGAACCACACGCTGTTCGACCACTTGTGGGTCACTATTGCCGCTACCCCCTTGAAGGATCTCAGTTGTTGAGGACCCTCAACAGAAGGTTGTGAGGAGGGAACAGATAAATCCTGGACCATCTGTTCCAGTCGAGGGACATCGCGTCCACTGCTTCCGCTAAGGGGTCCTCGTACGGGGACACGTACAGGGGCAACTTCTTGTTGTCTTTCGTCGCAAAGAGGTCTATCTGCAGTTCTGGGACTTGATTCAGAATGAAGGAGAATGATCCTGCGTCTAAGGACCATTCCGACTCTATCGGTGTGAACCTGGATAGAGCGTCCGCTGTCACATTGCGGACTCCTTGAAGGTGAACTGCCGACAGGTACCACTTCTTCTTTGCCGCCAATCGGAAGATGGCCAACATCACCTGGTTGAGAGGTGGTGACCTCGATCCTTGTCGATTCAAGCATCTCACAACTACCTCGCTGTCCATCACCAACCTTATGTGGATCGAATGACGCGGGGAGACTTTCTTTAAGGTAAGGAGCACTGCCATAGCTTCTAGAAAGTTTATGTGAAAGGTCTTGAATAGCTTGGACCAAGCCCCCTGGACATTTTCCGATGAGAGTGACCTCCCCGTCCCTCCTTCGAGGCGTCTGAGTGAATTGTCACCGACGGGTGAGGTGGCTGAAGAAGAACCGACTTCTTTAGATGTCTGGCTTGGGACCAAGGCCTGAGAAGAGTACGTAGACGAAGCGGAACTGGTCTTCTCAGATCTCTTCGCGCGTTTGATGCCTAACTTCTCCAAACTCCGGTTGCATCCTTTAGCTGTGCTCTTAGCACTGGGTCTGTCACCGAAGCAAACTGGAGAGAGCCCAGTACCCTCTCCTGTTCGCGTCTTGATATCCTTTCGGAATCTAGAAGTCTCTTGACAGAACCCGCTATCTCCTTCCTTTTCTTCGCCGGGATGGAGAAACGGTGTGACATTAAGTCCCAGTGGATTCCCAGCCACTGGAACTTTTGAGATGGAGAAAGTCGAGACTTTTTTTCTGTTGATCTTGAAACCTAGATAATCTAGGAACTGGATTACTTGACTGGAAGCTTGCAAGCATTCTGTCTCGGATGCTGCCCACACCAGCCAGTCGTCCAGGTAGGCTACTACCTGAATTCCCTTTAGGCGTAATTGTTTGAGAACTACGCTCGCAAGCTTCGTGAAAATCCTTGGGGCTATATTTAGCCCGAATGGCATGGCTCTGAAGGCGTATAGTCTTCGTTGTAGCTTGAACCCTAGGTAGGGGGAGAGTCGACGGTTGATTGGAACGTGCCAATAGGCGTCTGACAAGTCTGTGGAGATGGAATATGCTCTCTTGGGCAGTAAGGTCCTTATGTGTTGCAGTGTTAGCATCTTGAATTTGCAATTCACTATGAACTTGTTGAGTGGCGACAAGTCCAGAATGACTCTGAGCTTTTCCGAGTCTTTCTTAGGAACACAAAACAGCCTCCCTTGGAATTTGATGGACTTCACCCTTCGGATCACATTTTTCTCCAACAGTTCTTGAACGTACTCCTCCAGAACGGGGGTGGAGTGTTGGAAAAAACCGAGGGCACGGGAGTGGAGTGCTGTACCAGCTCCAGCCCAGTCCGTTCTTGAGTAGGCTGTGGGCCCAGGGATCGAAGGTCCACCGATCCCGAAAATTCTGAAGTCTCCCTCCTACCGGCATCATCTCACTTGGACTGCTGTCCTGAGGTCTTGCCTCCCCGACCGCGACCGCCCCTGAATCCCCTTCCCCTTGAGGGGCGCCTAGACGAGCCTCTGGCTGCTCCTCTAGGCTTTGCTCGAAAGGAAGTAGACTGCCCTTCGAACGTTGGGGAGAACACTGTGGACTGTGTCGACATGGCCTGGGGTACCCACTGGAAAGTGGTCGGGGTTTGTGCCACCATCTGGGGCACTGAAGGCATCGGCAACTGCTGTTGCTGTTACTGTTCAACTGGCTTGGCTGGCCGAGACGGTAGCCTAGGCCTTTTAGTCTTCCTCTTCGGTTGGGGACCCTCATCCGGGGAAGACTTTCTCTTGATAGACAGGCCCCACTTTTGGAGAAGATTTCTATTCTCCTTGGCGGCCTTATCCACAACTTCTTTGACCAATTCGCTAGGGAAAAGGTCTTTGCCCCAAATGTTGGAGGAGATTAGTTTCCTTGGCTCGTGCCTCACCGTAGCCGAGGTGAACACGAACTCCCTACAAGCTCTCCTCGCCCTGACGAAGCTGTAAAGATCCTTCGTCACTGTGGCCAGATGAATCTTGGCCACTACCATGAACATTTCATGGACCTTGGGGTCACTTGCCATCGTCTCAAGAGTGGTCTGAAGAGACATTGAGGCAGCCAGTCTTTCTTTTGTCTCGAGCTCTCTCCGCAAAAGAAAGTCAGACAGCTTAGGGAGGTTCTCACCGAACTGACGTTCGGCAATATCAGCCTCCAACTTCCCGACTGAGAAGGTAAGATGGACGTCCTTCCAGTCCTTGTGGTCCATGGGTAGGGCCAGCGACAAGGGTTTACACTACTCCAGGGAGGGGCAAGGCTTGCCAGCCTCTACTGCTTTTAATACAGCCGCAAACCCTTTCTGCAAAAAGGGGAAGGCTCTAGCAGGAGAGGACACAAAGGAAGGGAGCATCTTACTCAATGCAGTAACTTTTGAGTTTGTGAAGCCCCTCTCTTTCATTGAAGATGAAAGCAAAGCTTGAGCCTTAGCATGGTCCATCACTATGACCTCCTTCGGCTCTGTCTCCTCCTTTGAAGCTGGTTCCTTCCTCAACCGGACATAACAGTCCGGATATGACCCTTTGCTGGGCCAGAATTCCACTTCCTCAAAGGGAACTGAACCCAGCTTATCCGACATGACGATCTTTCCAGTCGTCATCGGCTTTTGCTCGGCATATCTCCACGGGTTAGCATCTGAGCACAAGGGAAGGTCTTTCACATTGAGCCATTTCTGGGGCCCACGTGATGCTGCAAGCTTCTGCGTCCGCAGTTCCATTGCAGCCGCCTTCTCCATATTCTCCTTCTGCATTTGTTGGATCATTCCAACAATGGAGGAGAGGGCCTGTCCCAGCTCTACTGGGAGAGCGGACGATATTGAGGGAATAGGTTCAGGGATCAGAACCGGAGCAGCCGACACCTTGTTGGCTTCTTCCTCTACGATGTCTGGGGCTTGATCGTCATCCTGGCCTCCTGCCAGGAGGTCTTCCTCCAGACGCTCGGACACGTCTGACATCCTGTCGCCCAACTGGATGTCTTGCACGGCGACCGCCACTTCAGCATCCTCCTGGATCTGAACTAGGGGGATCTCCTCTTGAGGCTGGGGAATCACTGCATCAGCTGATGCCCTAGGGAAAAGGTAAGCCCTCATCTTCTCACTTGGAAGATAAGGTCCAGAGGTGTTCTTCTGGAAGCCCCTTACCCAGGTGCGAAGCTTCCCCCTTGCTATATCCCTTGATTCCGCTGTCCTAGGGGAATCAAAAGCTTCAGTAATCAGGTTAGAGCACACGGTACATACCTGGTGGTCCCAATACCGGAGCTCACCTTTGGAGACAGCGCATGCTGCGTGCCTCCTACATAATCCATGTCCGCAGAGGTTCTTACTGCGGATGTTGCAGAAAGCACTTCCGCACTTCGGACGTACCTCCTGCAAAGAGAAGAAAATTTCCATGAGTATCAAGTGAACTATGTATCACTGGATATGCACAGTTTAGCATAACAATTCAGAAAGGAAAGACACACACTTGTGTTTCCCTCACAACCAATTGTTGCAGCCTTCCAGATAATAAAATCGAATGGTTAATCTCTTCTAGAATAACCAATGCCAAGTTTCCAGAGGAAAGAGGTGAAGCTCACACCTAAGCAATGATTTTAAAATCCTGGATAATAGACAAGAAAGAACTCACTTTCTTATCTGTAAGGCAACAGCAAAGGGCTGTGCAAGACAACACAAAAGTGTTAGAACACACAGTGCTGTACCAAAACTTATACTATAGTTTTCCTCTTACAGTATATGTAATACTGAAGAATACTGATACAGTATAGGAGGTTATGTGCCGGCCGGCACTTGCCGGCCGGCACACACCATAACTAGCTTTAAAGTATACTACTTAACAGCTATAAGGCGGCAGAACACTGGATCAAATGCATGTGCCGGCCGGCAGTAACTGCCGGCCGGCAACAGCCCATGTCGGCTACACAAAGTAGCACCCGGCTGCCGGCCACACTCTTGGCGACCGGCAGGCAAGGGCTGACATTAGCCGGCCGTCAAAGGTACACAACCGATGCCAGCCAGCAGCAAAAGAACCAGAGAACTACGACTGCCCGGCTGCCGGCCTCATAGGCCGGCAGCCGGGTCGGGTACAGCACTTGAAGAAAACAGAATGGATGCCGGGATAAGAGCGTAAACAACCTCCAAGCCCGGCAATCCGAAAGAGTGCAGATAAGGAAGGGGAGAATCTAATTCAGGCTTCCTGACCAATGCCGTCTGACTCACAGGCAGGCATGGATGAGGGACCAAGGGAGGTCCGGGCAGCACTCAAGCAGAAGACCCTTGCCGGCCGGCAGACTCTGCCGGCCGGCAAAAGACTGAGTCAATTCCACATCCTAACCTATCCTAGGTCCAGATGTAGAATGACGTACAGTACTGTAATGGCTAGGCCATTATGGAGATAGAGGGGGAAGGGACAAAAGAGGGTCCTACCAACCTTGCTTTAGTGAAGGATCACCCGCAGCCAGGAAACTCATCTTAGCCTAAGGGAGATTCAAGGGGGGAGACCAGCAATACTTGCCAGCTCCCAAGAACCAAAGCAAGGAAGGTGTTGCTACTCCCAGGGAAAGAAACTTATCCTCCCACCGAGAACAGCAACAAGGACTAGTCTGCTAGATCACAAACGAAGGAATCATCTCGTACAGAAACCTTCGGTAGTGACCTAAGGAGGCTAAGCCTCCTATGTCTGTGTCAGGCCAGCGAGGGAGACTCTACCCCAAGCCAGACGAACACAGACTCAGACTAAAAACTCTGTTGTTCTGTCCCACTCTGAAACCAGACTTACTGGAACAGGAAGGTGCAGTAACACCCCAGTATAGTTTTATCAAAAGTTAATTCAGATAAACCACTTAGGGATAAGCCCAAGGCTTAAACAGAGAGAAAGGGATTGCATAACTTCTACGAAGAAAAGAAAGCAACCGGGGAGTATGAGAAAGTATACTAAGGCTCCATAAGCAACTTAGCCTAGGCACCAAGAGAATCGATTACCTAAATCACCGAAACTCACTCGTATACTATCTTGGAAATATTCAACATAATCTTAAATGTATAAAAAACAGCCTAAAGCTTCAATAAAATTTTAATACACTCGGAAAACCAAAATCATGCAGAAAGTACTAGGACCAAACGACTAGGCTACATGGCCTAGCGTATTCCAGAGTTGGCGAATACTTCGCCAAAATAATACTAAAGCACGAAAGGAAATCCTATGTAACGCTAAATAGCTAAAATTTATTAAAGCAAAACAACCGGGAATGTCGCTCTGGCTAACTAAACTTATACCTAGCGAGCGACAGCGTCCATGACGCCTCCGGTAGGCTACGGCTCTTGTAACAATGATTACTGTAATCCTATTTTAATCACTTAAAAATTTACCAAGAGCCTACATTTATACATAAAAGAAATGGTACTCAACCTATCAGAGGCTGACGAAGTTGGAGAAGCCATGAAAAGCTGAATAAATCCAAGATTTGCAAGAAACACAGGAAAAAACACCGAGTTGTTAAGCTACGCAAAAAGGAATACAGATGGCGCCAGGACTGGTGCCAGGCACGCTTACGAAACTGGAGAATAGGGAGCCTTGGGAGCGGCTCCCCCTTTTTCTTTCCCGTTTTCGTTTCTTGCCAATTGACCCCTCGATACGTAATCTCTGTTTGGGGTGCAGATTGCCATGTGGCGTGTCAAGAATACGTCCTCTGATATGTCGCGATATCCCTTTCATTAGGTATATTCGCTCCAGGAGTTAGAATTCTGGATACCTTAAGGTAAATTCTCTGGGAATATCGCCGTAGTTGTAATATACCCTAGGAAGCTACCCTATAGGAACTTCCATCAGGACGACATGGCTTGAGCACAAAAATATATATATATATATATATATATATATATATATACATATATATATATATATATATATATATATATATATATATATGTATATATATAAGTGTATATAAATATATTATATATATAGATATATATATATATATATATATATATATATATATATATATATATATATATATATATATATACAACATATATATATATTGTAGATATATATATATATATATATATATATATATATATATATATATATATATGTTGTATACATATATATATATATATATATATATATATATATATATTGTATACATATATATATATATATATATATATATATATATATATATATTGTATACATATATATATATATATATATATATATATATATAAACAATATATATATATATATATATATATATATATATATATATTTATAAACAATATGTACTCTCTCTCTCTCTCTCTATATATATATATATATATATATATATATATATATATATACATATATATATATATATATATATATATATTTACAATATATATATATATATATATATATATATATATGCAATACATATACAAT
>NC_090749.1:61693159-61698159 GCF_036898095.1 Palaemon carinicauda
CCGAGTTCAGCTGGTACTGCTAGGGTGCCACAGCCCAACCTCCCACATTTCCACCACAGATGAAGCTTCATACTGCTGAGTCCCCTACTGCTGCTACCTCCGCGGTCATCTAAGGCACCGGAGGAAGCAGCAGGGCCTACCGGAACTGCGTCACAATCGCTCGCCATTCATTCCTATTTCCAGCACGCTCTCTTGCCTCTCTCACATCTATCCTCCTATCACCCAGAGCTTTCTTCACACCATCCATCCACCCAAACCTTGGCCTTCCTCTTTTACTTCTCCCATCAACTCTTGCATTCATCACCTTCTTTAGCAGACAGCCATTTTCCATTCTCTCAACATGGCCAAACCACCTCAACACATTCATATCCACTCTAGCCGCTAACTAATTTCTTACACCCGTTCTCACCCTCACCACTTCGTTCCTAACCCTATCTACTCGAGATACACCAGCCATACTCCTCAGACACTTCATCTCAAACACATTCAATTTCTGTCTCTCCATCACTTTCATTCCCCACATCTCCGATCCATACATCACAGTTGGTACAATCACTTTCTCATATAGAACTCTCTTTACATTCATGCCCAACCCTCTATTTTTTACTACTCCCTTAACTGCCCCCAACACTTTGCAACCTTCATTCACTCTCTGACGTACATCTGCTTCCACTCCACCATTTGCTGCAACAACAGACCCCAAGTACTTAAACTGATCCACCTGCTCAAGTAACTCTCCATTCAACATGACATTCAACCTTGCACCACCTTCCCTTCTCGTACATCTCATAACCTTACTCTTACCCACATTAACTCTCAACTTCCTTCTCTCACACACCCTTCCAAATTCTGTCACTAGTCGGTCAAGCTTCTCTTCTGTGTCTGCTACCAGTACAGTATCATCCGCAAACAACAACTGATTTACCTCCCATTCATGATCATTCTCGCCTACCAGTTTTAATCCTCGTCCAAGCACTCGAGCATTCACCTCTCTCACCACTCCATCAACATACAAGTTAAACAACCACGGCGACATCACACATCCCTGTCTCAGCCCCACTCTCACCGGAAACCAATCACTCACTTCATTTCCTATTCTAACACATGCTTTACTACCTTTGTAGAAACTTTTCACTGCTTGCAACAACCTTCCACCAACTCCATATAACCTCATCACATTCCACATTGCTTCCCTATCAACTCTATCATATGCTTTCTCCAGATCCATAAACGCAACATACACCTCCTTACCTTTTGCTAAATATTTCTCGCATATCTGCCTAACTGTAAAAATCTGATTCATACAACCCCTACCTCTTCTAAAACCACCCTGTACTTCCAAGATTGTATTCTCTGTTTTATCCTTAATCCTATTAATCAGTACTCTACCATACACTTTTCCAACTACACTCAACAAACTAATACCTCTTGAATTATAACACTCATGCACATCTCCCTTACCCTTATATAGTGGTACAATACATGCACAGACCCAATCCACTGGTACCATTGTCAACACAAAACACACATTAAACAATCTCACCAACCATTCAAGTACAGTCACACCCCATTCCTTCAACATCTCAGCTTTCACACCATCCATACCAGGTGCTTTTCCTACTCTTGTTTCATCTAGTGCTCTCATCACTTCCTCTATTGTAATCTCTCTCTCATTCTCATCTCCCATCACTGGCACCTCAACACCTGGAACAGCAATTATATCTGCCTCCCTATCATCCTCAACATTCAGCAAACTTTCAAAATATTCCGCCCACCTTTCCCTTGCCTCCTCTCCTTTTAACAACCTTCCATTTCCATCTTTCACTGTCTCTTCAATTCTTGCGCCGGCCTTCCTTACTCTCTTCACTTCTTTCCAAAACTTCTTCTTATTCTCTTCATATGACTGACCCAGTCCCTGACCCCACCTCAGGTCATCTGCCCTCTTTGCCTCACGTACCTTGCGCTTTACTTCCACCTTTTGCTCTCTATATTTTTCATACTTCTCTATACTATTACTCTGCAGCCATTCTTCAAAAGCCCTCTTTTTCTCTTCCACTTTTACCTTCACTCCTTCATTCCACCATTCACTGCCCTTCCTCATGCTGCCTCCAACAACCTTCTTGCCACATACATCACTTGCAATCCCAACAAAATTTTCTTTTGCTAACTTCCACTCCTCCTCTAAATTAGCCCCTCCCACCACCTCTGCCATCTCGCTTCTTCAGAGCGAGTGTGCCAGGAATTCTTGTGCCCAAATGTACATCTGAATATATTAAGATATTTTTTCTTGTATGAGAGAAATTGTATCCCATATATATTAAAGAACGTGTCTGGCCATATATATATATATATATATATATATATATATATATATATATATATATATATATATATGCGTGTGTAAGTGAAATATATATATATGTATATATATATATATATATATATATATATATATATATATATATATATATATATATATGTATATATACACACACACACACACACACACACACACACACACATATATATATATATATATATATATATATATATATATATATATATATATGTATAGGTATATATATACGTATATATAAGTTATATATATATATATATATATATATATATATATATATATATATATATATATGATAACGCTCTGCTTTCGTCATCCCTCGGCTAAGGGGAGAGGGAGTATTCATACCCTGGTTAGAGGGGTTACGTTTGCATGGATATCTGTAAAAATATTTAGCTGTCATTTATAATGGGTCGAGTAGGCTACACTAATATTCTGAATATTTACTGTCAGTATCACAATAGGTAAAAATTTTGATTGCATAAGTCTGACAGAGGCTAGTTTTCTTTATGTAATTTTTTTGAAGTACAACTGAATTTTTTTTTTATTATGATATCCAGCAATTATTCTAGATGTAAAAATCCAATAAACCATATATTTCGTACTGCTCAAAATAATTAATTCCTTAGGTCACTGCAATATCACCATCCTTGTTAGCGAGGGATATGGGATGAGGTTGGGGGAGCCTATAAGTCTATCAGCTGAGTCATTAGCAGCCATTGCCTGGCCTTCCTCGGTCTTAGCTTGGAAGGAAGAGGGGGCTTGGGCGCTGCTAATATATATATATATATATATATATATATATATATATATATATATATATATATATATATATATATATATGTTCAGTCTCTAGGGCATTGTCCTGCTTAGTAGGGCAATGTCACTGTCCCTTGACTCTGCCATTCATGAGCAACCTTTAAACCTTTAAATGTCTGAAGTACAGTAAAACCTGAAGTTTTAGTTAAACTGAAAAAAAAATTCTGAAGGTGAGTTTTCTAAATTCCAAAATCTTAGTCATTCTAATGTAAACAGTTTAAAGTTTAATAAAGTCTTCTTGAATTATGTAAGTTTGAAATCTAATTCTTAACGTAAAAAAAAGTTCCTCTTCGTAGTTTATTTATGAATATTTAGGCGAATATCCTCAACACGCTGGAATAATTTGAATAATTTATCCTTAATGAATACAGAAGTGAACTTAATATAGTTAGTCAACGTTGCTAGACTCTATTACATATGCATTCATACCTAATGAAAATAACATAGATTTTTATTTAGAAACAGATGAAAATTCTGCTTTATTTTGCGAAGTTGGAGTAACTATTATCGTATATAAAATCTTCAAAACTATTTTTATAAAAATGCGTGAAGCTATTCTTATGGAATGAAATGGTTCAGAGTGAAAAATAATTTATTGTTAGCAATTGAATTTTGATATCTGCAACTATTTTTTCCTTGTTGAATTTACTTTTCTTTCACCAGGCTTTAAAGTTAACAAAGTCATGTAAAACTTTACGAAAATGCAACTTATTGAGGATATCATACAGCAGATACTGCAGTTTGTTGTAATATTCATGAGAGGAATATAAATATGCATATGTACATATAAATATTTGTGTATGTGAATTACAAAGCTATGAAGTTGGTATTGTGATTTACAAAAATGCACATAATTTTTTATTGTCTTTTTATCATTTATTAATTTATTTCTTTTATTGGAAATTATATATATATATATATATATATATATATATATATATATATATATATATATATATATATATATTCATAAATACTTGTATATATATATATATATATATATATATATATATATATATATATATATATATATATATATATATATATATACATATATATATATATATATATCTATATATGTTTGTGTGTGTCTGTGTGTATCCTTTTCTGAGTGAGGATACTTTAACAGGGTGAAAGTGTCTGTGTATCCCCATGATCAGCAAAGCTGTACTATTAAGAGCCACCAGTACTAGGTTGGTTTGCTGTTAGCGATCTGAAAACGGTCCCATACCCTGACATAGATAAGGACATGTCTGAGCTTTTGTCCTGCCGTGAACTAGAAACGGAGTTAGGATCTTTTTTTTATAGGGAGCAGATTTTTTCTCAAGTCTTTGTAAGTAAATTTAAGTCATCTAGAGCAAATAACTTGGTTTCTTTTATGCATGCTCAATGGTTTCAGGTAAGTTATACATATCCACTGTTTCCTGTTTGTACGTTTTTTGTTAGCAACTTTATCAAAAAAAAAAATAAATAAATAAAAATAAAAAATTAATTGACTGATTTACTAGAAATTTTTAGGATATATAAACTATCACACACAATAGACCCCATTAAAATCGGACCTCATAAGGTCGCTGTCACTCAAAATGTCAAATGTTCGATTTAATTGAATCTTAGCTTCTCCCTGTGACGAAAATGTAATTCTATACCTATCAAATTAGTAAAAATGTATCATTTTGAGGATTCATATGTTGAAAGTTCAAGGGGGTTTGAATTTTCAAGGTTACCAAGTTTCAGACGTAATTTACAATGGGTTAATGTTATTGACATGAAAACAACATATAGGCTTTGAAATGATACCATGACCTTTGACCTTCTGTGACCT
>NC_090749.1:61705659-61718159 GCF_036898095.1 Palaemon carinicauda
CTCAACAGTAATGAAAGCCCTTCAAAAGAAAAGGAAAAGATGATTCTGGTGTCAGAACACTTCATAATATCTATACAGGAAATACAGAAATCCTAAAACTTCCCAAAGATACTGAGAAAATAACAATTAAGAAAGGAGTTAAAGAAGAAGACCTCATCTTTCCTAAATTATTCATTGCATGTCTTGAAGAAGTTTGAAAGAATTTAGATTGGGAAATGTAGTTACTAATATTAATGAGGAATACCTTATCAACTTATGACTTGCAGATGACAAAGTTATGTTTAGTGAATCATGGGAGGAATTGCTAAAGATGATACAAGATTTGAATAGAGAAAGGAAAAATGCAGGACTGTAAATGCATATGAGTAAAACTAATATAATGTTTAATGAAATGGCAGAGACAACAAATAAGAGTTATTATGAACCTATAGAAATTGTTAATGAATATACGTACTTGAGACAGACAATAATTATTTCTCCAGGAAATGAGACCCAAATCAAGAGAATGATAAGCATGGGATGGAGAGCCTTGGTAAGGAAAATGAGATTATGAAAATCGAAATGCCACTTTCTCTAAAAGGAAAAGTATTTAATCAGATTGTCCTACCAGCATTAACTTGTGCATAAAAATCTTGGAGCCTTACATAAGCTAGTTACAATTCAAAGACCTATGGAAAAAATAATGATGGGATTAAAACTAAGAGACAGAATAGGAGGAACATGGATACTCGAGCAAGCTAGAATAGAGGATACTCTAACAATACGTAAGAAAAACAAATGGACATGGTGAGGACATATAATGAGAATGGCAAATGATAAGATGAACATTAAGAAAAACAGAATGGATCCTTAGTGAGAGCAAAATAGGCAGGGTAAGGAAGAGAAGACGATGGGACCACGAATTAAGAGCATTTGCATAGAAAAACCATGAACAGACATAAGTTGAAGGACATATCTGAGACATTTTTTCTCCATTGGACTATTAACGGCTCATGAAGATGATGATGATATATTAATATATATGATTGGATTGGTAATAGGAAACTAGCTGACCTAGAGTATACAGATGATGCTGTCCATATTAGCAAAACACCACAAGATTTGCAATGCTTGCTTACCAGAATGCATGAAATATCACAGGAGTTTAGACTCAGGATAAATACATGAGAGACAGAGATGATGAGAACGGAATATGCAATGGAAAATGAAATATCATTGGAAGAAGAAACGATGAATGAGGTAGAATCGTTTAAATAAATAGGAGCTATGATCTCTAATACAGGGTCTTTAGAATTCGAGTTTAATGAAAGATTGAAAAAAGAAAACCAAACAATGACTAGGTTAAGTAAAATTTGGAAATCAAATCGCTTGAAATTGAATAAATATATCAGGTTTTATATCAATTTAGTGAGGTCTGTGTTACTGTATGAACATGAGTCATAGCATGGTAATGAAACAATATACAACAGATTTAGTAGATTTGAGAACTAAAACTTAAGAAGAATATTGGTAGTTGAATGGCAGTTCAGGATTAGAAATAAAACTCTAAGAGAGAATACTCAATTGCCATATGTGGCATATGCGGATGAGATCATGATGAGGGCTAGATGGAGGCACACATATAGTATATATATATATATATATATATATATATATATATATATATTATATATATATATATATATATATTATATATATACATATATATATATATATATATATATATATACATTATATATATATATATATATATATATATATGAATATATATATATATATATATTATATATATATATATATATATTCATATATATATATATATATATATATATATATATATATATATATATATATATGTATATATTTGTGTGTTTGTGTGTGTGTGTGTGTGTGTGTGAGCATGAGCAGTTAAGTTTCAACAACAAAAGTATGAATCCTGACAGGTTCCACATATTTTTCAAGACATCTCTGTATATATATATATATATATATATATATATATTATATATATATATATGTGTGTGTGTGTGTGTGTGTGTGTGTGTATATGAATAAATATATATATATATATATATATATATATATATATGTATATATATATATATATATATATATATATATATATATATATATATATATATATATATGTGTGTGTGTGTGTGTGTGTGTGTGTGTGTGTGTATTTGTGTGTGTATTGGGACTATAGTCATATTTTCCCATAATATGTGTTCATTAATCTTCCTATCAAAGTGACAATATATCGGTTATTTAAATATTGTGCAGAGAGAGAGAGAGAGAGAGAGAGAGAGAGAGAGAGAGAGGAGAGAGAGAGAGAGAGAGAGAGAGGAATATAAAAGAGAAGATTATCTCTCACAGAGCCAGGCTTCAACAATCCATCATTTACACATCAGAATATTCTCCCCGATATTCCCACTTTCGGTTGAACTGCCAACACCAATTCTCTCTCTCTCTCTCTCTCTCTCTCTCTCTCTCTCTCTCTCTCTCTCTCTCTCTCTCTCTCTCTCTAACTTTATAGTGTGTTTTTTTTATGCCAGCGCAAGTATAATTGCGTAATCCATCGATATTATATTTAGTAATATTCCTCTTCAGTTTATCTAAAATCTGAGAGGGAGAGAGAGAGAGAGAGAGAGAGAGAGAGAGGAGAGAGAGAGAGAGGAGAGAGAGAGAGAGAGAGACATTCTATTGTGTTCCAAATTCAATCAAATTATTACATTTCATTGTTCAATTCATATTGATTATTTTATACGATTTTATTCTTTCAATATTGAGTGGAGACACATGCAATCATACTATTTATACATTTTTTTTATAACAACAATAACAACAACAAATGCAGCCGGTTCTAGTCCAATGCAGGACAAAGGCCTCAAACATGTCAGTTCATGTCCGGAATTTGGCCAGATTCATCTACACGCTGACCATTGATGATTGGTGATGGTGTGAGAATTTTGTCTGATTGCTCATAGTAAACCAACCTTGTATGGATGGCCCTGACTAGTACAGCTTTGCTAATCATGGGCATACACAAACCTATTCACCACTTTTAGGTATCATTTGCATTGCAAGAGACGGTGTCAAAGAAGAAAAAAGTAATAATGGTCACTGCAACATTCACACTTTGATCACATGTTGTTAGATCTTCTTACAGCTACCAGAATGTTCAACAACTTGTTTAGACTTCCAACACTCTCTGCACTATATCAATACCTTTCTTAATATCTTCTACTCCATGAGTCCGATACCCTCCAGATAGATTATGAGTGTACCAACATAACGCTTCCATTTTATAATTCTAAAAACTCGTTCTTATAATGCTTATTATTACTAGCTAACCTACAACCGGAGATGGGGAAGAAAGATGCTTAAAGCCCAATGACTCCAACAGGGAAAATAGCCCAGTTGAGAATGGAAATAGGAAACAGATGGAACAGTGTGTCTGTGTTTATCCTCAAGCAAGAGAACTTTATACTAATCCAGTGGAAGACCATGGTACAGAGGCTGTGGTACTACCCAAGACTAGAGTACAATGGTTTAGTTTTGGAGTGTTCCTTTCCTATAAAAGCTGCTTATCATAGCTAAAGAGTCTCTTCTACCCTTACAAAAAGAAAGTAGCTACTGAACAATTATAGTGCTGTAGTTAATACCTTTAGTAAAGAAGAACATTTTGTATTCTCAGTGTTGTCAGGTTTATGAGGAAAGAGGAGAATATATGAAGAATAAGCCCGACTATTCGGTGTATGTGTGTAGGCAAAAGAAAAATATGCCATAGCTAGAGAGGGATCCAGTGTAGTATAATTAGGCCAGTCCAAGCACCCAATAACTTGAAGGGTAGAATCTCAACGGGTGGCTGGAGCCTTTCCCAACAAACCAACCACAAACTTCAAAAGATTCATGCATAAAATAGAATACTCATCAATAGCTTGTTCAGACCCCCAACATTCCTTGCATTATATCAAATTCGTTTCAAAACCATTACGTAAATGAGCTTACTATCATATCATTCCTAATTTAGAAATCTAAAATTTCATTCATTATAAAATTTTAGAATCTACGATATACTCTTAGAACCTAGACTCTAAATTGTATTATAAAACATCTGATTATTATTTTCCACGTAATTATAGACGTCGTCAATAGCCCCAATAACATGTGCCCCAAAGAGACCAGACTCGAATATCAAAGGCAATACATTTAAGAATTGGAATTTCAGTTGACAATTACGGTTACGTAGATGTATTGGCGCTTCGGAGGTTCCCAACTGCGCTGCTCTGTGCCTCTGTAGATTATGGAATACCTACTGCATTAATTAAAAAGATTTCGTTGTATTTTTGGTGGCGTACAAAAGCAAAAATAAATTGAGGTTCGGTTTATTGGTTTAACAGCATTTTTGATTGTATGATTTGTGAAATTGATTTTTTTTTTTTTTTTTTTTTTTTTTTTGGATAAAATGTTCATAGCCAAATGTGTTATTGTGTATGCATGTATTAATTTTGGTTTTGTTTAAACAGTTTACTAAAATATTGATAGGCAGATGTTATTGCGTAGAAATGTATGCTCTCTCTCTCTCTCTCTCTCTCTCTCTCTCTCTCTCTCTCTCTCTCTCTCTCTCTCTCTCTCTCTCTCTCAAAAGTTTTAAGGGAACTTTGGGCCTCTGAAAATGAACATTCTATATAGATGAAAGGAAGGACTGACATTGTGAAGGCTTTAGCCATTATTCATGGTATATATATATATATATATATATATATATATATATATATATATATATATATATGTATATATATATATATATATATATATATATATATATATATATATATATATATATATATATATATATATATATACATATATACATATATATATATATATATATATATATATATATATATATATATATATATATAAATTATATATATATATGTATGTATATATGTATATATATTTACATAGTCTTACGAAGCTGGTCTAGTGTAGAGTAAATACAGTAGTTTATTAATGATTTTATCTATATTTTATTTGTGCATTGAAGAGATAATAGCCAGGCCGTAAATTGAGCTCCTCTCATGTAGATGTAAGTTATGTAAGACTTTCGTCGGGAATTTTATTGTTTTCTTTATTCAAGTTTGTATATGTGAATTTATGTTATTTTTAAGAATGAATTATTTATTTCACGTTATGTTTGTTACGAAGTCTTACGTTATGTATTTGAGAGTGCTGTGGGATTCGTGCGAGATATGAACAAGGTAATGTTTTTTTATATTTTATGAGGTATTGCGGCATGTTTGAGAGAGAATGCATGGTAACATGTGCTTTGGAAACTTCAGTACAACTTGCTTTACAAACGCAGCGAAAGACCTAGTGATAAAATGTTATCTTTTTTATTCGGGGACCAAGGGTGACCGGAGCTAGGTGACTGTGAGAGCCGTCTGGCGTGGCGTGAGTAGCATTCGGAGTAATACTTGGCATCTATGACGCCTTTTGCTCAGCTCACCACGGATCCCAAATCTTGTGAAAGTTTCAGGAAGCAGTTAGATTTCATATAAAAGGTGACACCAAGGTTAGGTTACAGAGATAAAGTTAAAAAATTATAGCGTGAAAACAGCTCTCTTCCCATCTCCCTCTCTCACACGCAGCTCAGTGTGTGGTTTTAAAAGTGTACAGTGAAATAATCAAAGTTTTGATGTGAAGAAAATTTGTAATCTTAGTGAGTACTTATAAAAATTATCTTAAGAGTTTTTGTAAACGGCCCTGTGGGAAGACTAGAGATTTGTATTGTGATCTGGTTAACTATTTTTCATTAAGTGTTAAACTTGAATATTGTATTATTCAGATTTAATTTCAAGATTTTGCATAATTTACATTGCATTATTTCTTTTCTTAGTTCAAGTCAAGTTAATATATAATTTTCAGATTGGAACATTTTTTGTCTCAATCTAAGTTTTGTTCAGACTAAATTTTTTCCAGTGATTTATTTTGTTATTATGTAAATTCTTTTCAAAGTGTTGTAATATATATATAAGATACAATTATTTTTGTAAGAAGTGGATTATTCCAATCACCCTTTTTTAGAATTAGATCCCGCTCGAATCTCATTAAGAACCACAGTGAGTCATAATTATTACTTTAAAGAGTTTTGAGTGTACTTAAGAGACCTTTGGATATTCAGTGATCTATATATTGCTCTCTGAGAGTTGTTTGACTGTCTCAGAGTTCATGTATTAATATTTTAAAGTATAACAGTTTAAATGTAAAAGCAAACAAGTGACTGCAATTCGAGAGGTTGATTAACTTGCCAGTCGTAGTACTGTATATATAATATCATATGTTTGGTTCCCAGTCACAAGCCATAGAATAATATATTTTTTGGGCCCAGACCCGGGAGCCAATATCCTCATATATATATATATATATATATATATATATATATATATATATATATATATATATATATATATATATATATATATATATATATGATAAATTTTGCACATTTGGACATGTTTTTTATATTCAAATAAGCCATATATCTTTTGGATACATTAATGTCTGGATTCTCTTAACGACCTCGGGATCAGAGCCCCAGGCGAAATCACACAAAAGAAGAGAGCTTGTGACCGGCCGGGAATCGAACCCTGGTCCAGCAAGCAGGCCAAGTGGTAGTCACTGTCTATACAAGCATGCCGGACCAGGGTTCAATTCCTGGCCGGTCACAAGCTCTTGTCTTTGTGTGATTTCGCCTGGGGCTCTGATCCCGAGGTCGTTAAGAGAATCCAGACATTAATGTATCAAAAATATATATGGCTCAATTGAATATATATATATATATATATATATATACATATATATATATATATATATATATATATATATATATATATATATATATATATATATATATATATGTTATCATCTGCCGTACCTATTCCACAGCAGAACAAAGTCCTAAGACACGTCCTACAACTTCCTCCTCTTTATGGTCTTTCTATGTCAGTTCACACCCATCGTCTTCTCTTCCTTCCTCTATTTTGTTTGCAATCTCTAGTGACCCATTCAGTTATTCTTAATATCCATCTATTGTCTGTCATTCTCATTATATGTCCTGCCCATGTCCATTTTTTTTACTTACATGATTTTAGAATATCCTCAAGTTTAGTTTGCTCTGGTGTCAGTGTTGCTCTTTTGCTGTCTCTCAGTGTTATTACCATTATTATTCTTTGTCTGTTTTATTAAGATGGAATTCTCGAAAATGAACAATTCCTACCTTGACTTTATTCCCGATTCCATTTATTCTGAGCCTCAACAGTTAGTATGTAGGATCGTATTATGCAAAAGAAAGTCTTCGGTTCCTTTTAACGGATAACTGATATGAATCAACTTTTGGATATGTATATTGAAGCACCTTCGTGAGTTTTTCTTAAAGATTTTCCCGCAATACGACAATTTGGACTCCTAGTGAAATGGTTAGGAGGTTCTTGTTCGATTTTGTTGGCTTGGTAAGTCACAAATGAGTTGGGGACGTTATTTTTAGTGGGTCAATTACTTATTGGCCTTATTCCGAGACAGAGAGGTAAAGAGAAAGGGATATGAGTTGGAAGTCAAAACCATCTGTCTTGGGTTAGAATTCTCTTGCTTGAGGGTACAATCGATCACACTATTCTATCTTAGTTCTCTTCTTCTTGTTTTGTTAAGGTTTTTATAGTTTATATAGGAGATATTTATTTTAATGTTGAAACTCTTCTTAAAATATTCTATATTCCTTTTTTTCATTTACTCACTGGGCTATTTCCCTTGTTGGAATCTCTGAGCTTATAGCATCCTGCTTTTCCAACTAGGGTTATAGCTTAGTTAGTATTAATGATATATATATATATATATATATATATATATATATATATATATATATATATACATATATATATATATATATATATATATTTAAACACACTTATATATATATATATATATATATATATATATATATATATATATGTGTGTGTGTGTGTGTGTGTGTGTGTGTGTGTATGTGTGTGTTTAATAATGGGTGTTCCTCTTAAGAATGTCATTACCATCAGGTTCGCTCTCGAAGCAATTTTTGCCTGGATTAATCCTCTCTAAAGGAATATATATGGCCATGTGTACTACTTAAATAGTTTGTGGGTGTGGGTGTGCGTGTGTGTGTGTGTGGGTCTCTCTCTCTCTCTCTCTCTCTCTCTCTCTCTCTCTCTCTCTCTCTCTCTCTCTCTCTCTCAGGAAAATTAAAAAAAAGAGTATCCGGCTAGGTGGAGGAGACCTCCCCATAAGTTATTCAGTTATTCATCAAATATTCTCCCGATACGCCCAGTCTGTTACACTGGTAATTTAACAACTCCCTCTCTCTCTCTCTCTCTCTCTCTCTCTCTCTCTCTCTCTCTCTCTCTCTCTCATACTGTGCACATAAAGTTGCACACACACTCACAAACATATATGGTATTTACGTGACTATGCTACTCTTTCTCTCTCTCTCTCTCTCTCTCTCTCTCTCTTCCTCTCTCTCTCTCTCTCTCTCCTCTCTCTCTCTCTCACACATAAAATTGCACACACTCGTAATCATATATTGAATTTACGTGAGTATGCTTCTCTCTCTCTCTCTCTCTCTCTCTCTCTCTCTCTCTCTCTCTCTCTCTCTCTCTCTCTCTCTCTCTCTCTCTCAATCCTTTGTTGTTTCTTCCGCACCACTAACTTGTCAATAGCGGGACTACAAGTCTATGTATATAAATGCGCCGGCGAGAGATGAGTATTGTTAGTCGAATGTTCATTTGATCTTCCTCTCTGGAGGCTGTAACACACAGAAAATATATTATGTTTTTTTCGGTTTTGCTTCGCAATGATCGAGAAGGATTAGAGCATTACGTAATGAATGAATAATCTCATGGAAAGGAAGATAATTGCTATATTGCCGTATCTTTACCAGAACCTAAGTTTTAATAACTATTATTATCACTTTTTATAAATGTTACTAGATCGAGTTTGGGTGCTATTGTCATATTCCTAAATGCAGTAATGATCATTGGTCTTTATTAGGATTATTTTGATTTTTACTAATCAAATACATCATACATTGAATATGGATGTTAGAGGAAGATGTGAGATGGATATTTATAACTCGGTGGTAAATCCTGAAGTACAGTTAGAACTTAATTTGGGTGACAATATTTTATTGTCCCTGCTAACATGATTTATAGCGACTTTCGTTTGAAGAGACAAGAGTTCGATCCCGGTGTGAGGTGAAAATGGATTTTTATTGAATATGATATTTTGGGTATTTTAATCTTACACAAATTCAGCCGTTTCTACTCCACTGCAGGACAAAGGCCCTAGACGTCCTTATTCCTGCCTGATGTTCGGTCAGTTTTCTTCACCTCTCTGGTCAGTGCAGTGATGGTGGGAGACTTTACTCTGATTGCCCAGAGCAAACCAATTTAGTATGGGTGACCATGATTAGTACAGCTTTGTTGATCAGGGCTATACATAAACCCTTTCACCATGTTAAGCTACCCCCACTCAGAAAGGGATAGGTATGCGTGTATATATATGTCTGTGTATGTGTGTGATACAGGGTGTATGTCCACCACCCTCACTCCGTAAACATGTAAATTCCGGTAAAGCATCTCCCTCTTCCCCAGCCCCTTTAGGGGAAAGAGATGTACATATATAATGTACACCACAGGGCAGCGTGTTGGGCTTAACTAGCCACCGCCATAATCACCTACTGAAAATTTTATGTTTCGTTTCATATTTCAGGGTTTCTGATCTGTAATTGTAGCCAATTTAAACCTGTAACTCTCCAGATCTAGTTTTTTAAAGTCTTGCTTTCAATTTCCAACATTCGTTCATATACATAGTTCATAGTTTATATAGAATAGTTTAGTTTTGGCTTTTTTTCGCTGAGCAGCATATTAGATAGAGATCATATATTCTTTCGACGTTTACTCTTTTCTGTTTACTTGACGAAAATGGAAAGAACATCATCTGCTTGTTGTAGTTTTGGTCTGGATGGAGGAGCGACGTAAGTTATATTTGGGTTTCGTATTCTGAAGGGGTTTAGCCTATTCTGGGTTTCAATCTTTTTTGAAATTTTGCTTCTGTTTATTTATTTAATCATTCTCTCTCTCTCTCTCTCTCTCTCTCTCTCTCTCTCTCTCTCTCTCTCTCTCTCTCTCTCTCTCTCTCTCTCTCATCTAAGCACTCAGTTTTTTACTGGACATTTAGCTGAATGTTTTTGGAAAAAAAATATATTACTATTACTATTACTAGCTAAGCTGCAACCCTAGTTGGAAAAGCAGGATGCTATAAGTCCAGGGACCCCAACAGGGAAAATAACCCAGTGAGGAAAGGAAACAAGTGAAAATAGAATATTTGAAGAACAATAACAGCATTGAAATAAATATTTCCTATATAATCTACATATAACATTTTTATCGACGTTAATATTAGCTTGGGAATGTCATCTGCTAGCCAGCATTATTACAGGCCTAATCTATCGTTGTCAATTACTGTCATATACGTCATTACTATACTAGAAATACAACATCTCTCTCTCTCTCTCTCTCTCTCTCTCTCTCTCTCTCTCTCTCTCTCTCTCTCTCTCTCTCTCTCTCTATCTCTCTCTCTCTCTCCTGGACACTCGAATGTATTATCAAAATCTCCTGCAATGTCTTTCATTCCACTCAACTTCCTTCGTCAATACTGAAAGTACATTTCTATTGTTCTCTGGAAGCCATTCAGGGATCTCTATTGTTAGTGAAATTATCGGTCAATGTTCTTGAACAGTCGGTGAGAGAATGATGTAGATTAGGGTGTCTTCTGTTGTCTTCGCAGTACTATAGTAATTGCTGATATTTCAAATACGACGCATACGTATGGAATCCATCTTTTAAAGAAGCTACTGTTGGTTTAGAGGTCGCTCATGACTGGCAGAGGCAAGGGACATTGATAATACCCTAGAAAATAGCTAGGGCTCTCTCCATTCAAGCTAGGACCAGGGAGAGTCAAGCAATAGCTGCTGATGACCTAGAAGGCAGACCTAAAGGCTCCTCTAAACCCCGCATCAATTAGCTCACAAGGATGGTAAGGTTATAGACATTATAAGAAACTAACGAGTTTGACCGGGACTCGAGCCCCAGTCTGGAAGATTTCCAGGCAGAGGCGTTTCCAATAGACTACCACATTTGGCCCTCCTTGGTACGTACAATTGCACCCTAGGCCATCATTATTTCGCGGCAAGTAACGAAACAGATAGTATAGGGAGATATGGCATTGGTGTAGGGATATGTGGCAGAGGTGGTGGGCCGGGCTATACACAGTAACTCGGCCAGCAATATTGGTAGGGTGGATCCATTTCCTCAGAGCGAAGTGTGCCAGGAATTTTTGTGTCCAACAATACGATTTAGTATTAATATGTAATACAGCATCATCGTTTACAGCTATTAATGTAACATAGATCTTAGGATTACCAATAAAGCGGATGCAACAGGAGTCGTGGCTTTATTCCTGAGCACTGAAAAGATATGTCCATATATAGCGGAATGACCATCAAAGAAAACGTATAATATGTACTTATATGGACATTATTTTTACCAGCCGTTTTTATACCACTGAAGGACAAACACTCAGACATGTCCTTTTTCATGTCTGGAGTTTGGTCAGTTTTCATCGCCACAGTAGCCACAGCAGTTTGCTCACAACAAACCAACCTAGTTTGCGTGTCCCTGAGTAGTACAGCTTTGCTGGTGATAGTATTACACAGACCCTTTCACGACGTTAAAATATCCTCACTCTGGAAGATTATATATATATACACACATATATATATATATATATATATATATATATATATATATATATATATATTATATATATATAAATTTATATACAATATATGTGTACATATGTATGTATATATATATATATATATATATATATATATATATATATATATATATATATATATATATGTATATATATATATATATATATGAATATATATACACATATATATATATATATATATATATATTTATATATATATATATATATATATATATATATATATATATTTATATATATATATATTATATATATATATGAATATATATATATATATATATATATATATATATATGAATATATAAATATATATACATATATATATATATATATATATATATGTATATATATATATATATATATATATATATATATATATATATATATATATATGTTATATACGTGTGCATTGTGTCTGTCTGTCTGTTTGTCTGTGTAGTTAACCAATTTCAGCGACCACTAAATGAAATACAGTATTCTGAAACTTTACTGTTGTGGTATTTTTGGTCCCACCTCCACCTTTCGTAATTCATTTCGAAAGGCCCAGTTTTCGCTGGTTCCCAGAAGTCAGGATTCCAAATAATGTTGGAATATCAGCTCAGGGTCCTCGG
>NC_090749.1:61725659-61738159 GCF_036898095.1 Palaemon carinicauda
TGTGTTCCAATAGACAAGCACAAGTGTCACATCGAAGAAGCTCATTTCATTCTGGGCCAATATACTTTTGTTCTTATTAGTATGATTGATATTGTCTCTTCAATAAATTATTTCCGTTATTTTTGAGTTGTGAATAAACTGGAAAGAGGATCCAGTTATTATGTGTTTGAACTAGATATCAGAAAAATATGGCTTTTTTTTTTTTTTCAAAATTATCAATATATTTGAGAGACATCTTTCTTGCCATTTATAATTTGTATCAGGGGACTGAATACTGAAAGTATTGTAATTAGTGACAACTGCCAATTAGGTAAATAATTAACTTTGCTGGGATACAGTCAGAGTGAAAAAGGTTATGAACAGGAACCTCACCAAGATAACTTTTTAAGGACGTTTGCACACATACAAATACACACACACACACACACATATATATATATATATACATATATATATATATATATATATATATATATATATATATATATATATATATATATATAATGTGTGTATATATATATAAATATATATATATATATATATATATATATATATATATATATATATATATATATATATATATCTATATATATATATATATATATATATATATATATATTTATATATATATATATATATATATATATATATATATATATATATATATATATATATATTTATACAGATATACATACTTACTTAATAGGTTGGTTTGCTATGAGGGATCAGACAAAAAAATCTTCCACCATGAACAACCTGCAGTGGCCAGTGTGGTGATGAAAACTGGCAAAACCACAGACATGAATTGACATGTCCGAGGTGTTTGTCCTACAATGGACTAGAAACGGCATCTATATATATATATATATATATATATTATATATATATATATATATATACATATATATATATATATATATATATATATGTATATATATATATATATATATATATATATATATATATACATACATATATATATATATATATATATATATATATATATATATATATATATACATATATATATATATATATATATATATATATATATATATATATATATTTATATAAATGCGTACTTCAATAATGCGTAATGACATCTGAGAAAGGCAAAGCTAACAGCCAATGACTTGTCAGCCTCTCTCTCTCTCTCTCTCTCTCTCTCTCTCTCTCTCTCTCTCCATCCGGTAAAAATAAATCTGTCCAACCATATGGTTGGTTTCACATAAATAACACGTGAACGACCGTAACGTCAGGTCAGGAGGGCAAATGGAAAATTATAATGACGTAAAGTAGAAAAAAAGGGGAGGGTCGTAAGTTCTCTTTGGGGAGGCAGTCCTGTAACGAGCATTTTTCTCTTTGGGTAGAAAGGTTCTTCTATCGATCATAATCAATGGAAAATATATTATAAGTGAGTTACGAAGATGAAATTTTGTCAGGTATTTGAGAGGGCCTTTTCTCCGGTATAGTCTCATTCCTGACTTTGGTAGTCGCGTGTAATTTGTTCAACTGTATATGAATGATTTGCAATTTACTGGCATTATAACATCAAAGGTCTTTGATCTAGGTTATTGTATCATTAATAAAGAATTAGTAACTAAATAAAGATTTTGAAAAAGAAAAAAAATAGTAACAATTAGATATATAAAATTGCATATAATTTTTGAAAATGAGTAAGAAGACGAGCCTCCAAGATGAACTTCGAAATGCCACTGGCATCAAAAACATTTTTGGCAAGAATGTTGTTGATGATGTACGGTTGAACACACCTTTCTCTAAGAAATTGCACCTTGTCACACCCCTACTGAGCATCTAGATCATGTTTATAGCCCAGTTCACCACCTCGACCATCTCTCCATACGCTACCTGTTTGGTTACTCAGCTCGCTGTAAGGGTATCGCAAGGTGTACTTTTTCGGAGCGATGTGTGTTAGGAATTCCTGTGTCCAACTGTACCTGCCATCCTCATTACGAGCTTTAGAGAGGAATCGTTCTTTAAGATCCACAAGTCAAGGGAGCCAAACAATCGTCATCCAATGATTGGGTTGCACCTGTCACTCATCGAGAACTAGTGTGTAAGCGCTTAAGCCCAATTCTTCTTGGCGACAGTGGTCAGTTTCCCCTCTTTTAGGTATTCCAAGTTCATCCCTAAGAGCAGCAGTAGACCTTATGCTTAATACTGTACTGATTACAGTTTATTTATATATTTCTATAAGTTTCGTTTAGTTCTAAGACATTATTATTCTGAAATCACAATCATGTATTTTGAATACTAATCCTCAGCTTATTTCATGAGAAACATTTTATATAATTTGTCTTTTTGGCCATACACCTATATGGTTACTTTTGCCAAATGACCAGCACTTTATAATTGGAATTCATGTTTGTTTTTTCCACCCAAAACTATTATTAATATTATTATTAGCTAAGCAACAACTCTAATCGGAAAAGCAGGATTCTATAGGTCCTCTAAGTTCTCCAACAGGGAAAATAGGCCCATGAGGAGAGGAAATATTGAAACGGATAGAATAGTGTGCCCGAGAGTACCCTCAAGGTAGAAAACTCTACCCCAAGAGAGTGGAAGACCATGGTGCAGAGGCTATGGCACTACCCATTACTAGAGAATAATGGTTTGATTTTGGAGTGTCCTCCTAGAAGAACTGTTTCCCATAGCTAAAGAGTCTCTTCTACCCTTACCAAGTGGAATGTAGCCAATGAACAATTACAATGCAACAGTTAACCCCTTCAGTGAAGAAGAATTGTTTGGAGATATCAGTGTTGTCAGGTGTATGAGGACAGAGGAGAATGTGGAATGAGTAGGCCAGACTACATGGTGTATGTGTAGGAAATTTATCTTGAAATAGTAGTCATCTTAATCAATAGTTTTGACACTAGTCAAAGAATTAAAAGTAGCTCACATGAAAGACTAATTATCAATTGTGTATTATGTCAGCAAAGTTACTTGTTTATAAAAATTGTAATTTTCGGTAAGAACAAATTTTTGGTTTTATGTTAATATTCAACTAGGGATACATTCTCAGAAGTAACATAATATAACCGCTGTATTTATAATAATACATCTGTATTTTTTATTCAAAGCAATTACTGGTAATTTGAAAATATTAAAGAATCGTTCTCTGAATATATTCAATGCTATTTTTGTTATTATTATCACTATTTTTGTGACCCTGATCTCATCCTATCAGTGTAAGATCTCATTGTTACTTATTGTGATTTCCAGGAAATTTTCTCAAGGCACCAGCCACCCTGTGAGATACTACCACTTTAGAGTTATTAGGTCCTTTGAATGGCCAGAGAGTACTACATTTGGTCCCTCCCTTTTATGGCTCATTTTCCTTCGCCTGCACATATAATAAGTAGTGTGGTCTATTCTTTACACATTCTCCTCTTTCTTCATATATCTGATAACACTAAGTTGACTGAAAAATACTTCTAAACTACTTTCTTTTATTGTTCAGTGGATATTTTCCACTTGGTTAAAGTAGGAGAGACCCTTTTGCTACGGCAAGCAGCTCTTATAGAATAACACTCCAAAATTAGTCCATTGTTCTGTAGACTTTTGTAGTACCATAGCCTCAGTACCATGGCCTTCCATTGGCTTGATTTTAGAGTTATTTTGCTTGAGGGTGCACTCAGGGATGCTGCTGTTCTATCAGTCTCCTTATTTCTTTTCCTCACTGTGCTACTTTCCTTTTTGAATCGCTAAGGCTTACAAGCATCCTGCTTTTCCAAGTAGGGTTGTATCTTAGGCAATAATAATAATGATAATAATAATAATAATAATAATAATAATAATAATAATAATAATAATAATAATAACAAAAACACAAGAAGTGCTGGTAACTAGCAAGCTGCGTTGACATTCATTGGTATACAATCATACAATTTCCAATCAAACCATTTATGGCTTAGCTTTACTGGTCAACATGCTTATTATCAATCACTAATCATCGAAAACGAACATATCTTTCTTTATATGTGGAAACCAACCAGGTAATGAACAAAGGAATGGCTTGTAGAGTCCCATTTGACCCGAAATCAAATAACTAAGTACCCCATCGACTCAAAGAGACTCTCACAGAAAATGGCCGTCAGTCAAGATTGGTCGTGATGACTTACCGGGTTTAATCAAATGTTCAAATATGAGCTTTGATTAAGTCCCCCCATTGGATTCAATAGAATAACATATTAGTTTTGGCTGAGAAAGCTAGAGGGAGAGAGGGGGGAGGGGGTTAAGGCATTTGACCTTCCACCTTGAGAGAGGATTTGTATCTTAGGAAACTAATTATTGGACTTTTTTAGAATTTAAATAACGTCCTTAATCCGTGTAAAAGGAGAATGATATAGGAATGGGCCAAGATGGTTGGAATACTGACCTATAGGGCACTACCTACAGTCTCTAACTTCTACCTAGGATGCAGTTGAATACATGTATTCCTGGCACATCTCTCTTTCTGAGGAAATGCACCCTGTGAGACCCTTATTGCACTGCTAGTAACCAAACAGATAGTGCAGGGATATATATAGCAGAGCCAATGGGCTGGGCTAATTATGAGAGCTCTCTGTTCAGTAAGGGTGTGACAGGGTGCTCTTCCTCAGAGCGAAGATTGCCAGGAATTCCTGTATCCAACTGTACGTCTATTTTGCCTTTAGTTAAGGCATCAATTATGAGAGAATCAACTTGCTCCCACACGGAAATATGAATGTTCTTACGTTGTATGGTATAATGTATATAATGTACATATTGAACTTTTGTTTTTTATGGTTGTTTGTTAGATTATGACTTAGTAATTATTCTCAGTTCAAGACGGCCGCAGTAGATGCTTTAAGTCCCTTCTATTATTACATTTACCTTTGTGCGTCTTTCGATCTAACGAGTAACTTTGGCTCCTTATAGATGGAGAAGGTTTGCCCTATCCAAAGAGAGTTTTTTTATATCTAAGCGTAACAATATATATATATATATATATATATATATATATATATATATGTATATATATATATATATATATATATATATATATATATATATATATATATATATACATACATTTATACATACATAGATACATATATATAATCATCATCATCATCATCTCCTACGCCATTAACAGAAAGGGCCTCAGTTAGATTTCACCAGTCATCTCTCTCTTGAGGTCTTAAATCGATATTTCTCCAATATAATATATATATATGTATATATATATATATATATATATATATATATATATATGTGTGTGTGTGTGTGTATATATATATATATATATATATATATATATATATATATATATATATATATATATATATATATATATATTTCAAAAAGGCCCATAAAAGAAACACAGGAAATAGGAATAAATCACACTATATTTCGGTCAATAAACATCGACCCTCTTCAGGATGTAGAGTAAAAATGAGGAATGCAGTGGAGAGTGACGGTTTATATACGAAAGCAAAAGGGTGTGTTCAATTGTTCTATAGTTGTTATAATTGCTGGAAGGATTAGCCAAATTTAATTACATCCAGGTGCGTCTTCTCATTGTTGAGCCGCTCGGAGGAAGTTTTGTCTGGTGGTCGGTCTCCGTGGATTATCTTCTTAATGATAGGGTTGAGAAGAGTATTGTCCACTGTGTCAGCTTTCCATTAGTCCCCAGATAGGTTCATTGTGTTTGATTGATTTATGATGGCTGATTCCAGGATTTTCCTTCTGTACAGACAGGTACTCTTGAAAAGCAAAGACAACTCACTCCAGTTAATCTGGTGCCCTAAATCCCTAAGGTGAACGAAAATCCTCGAGCTTTCATAGCCATATCTAACAGATCTTTTGTGTTCGGATAATCTTTGAGATAGCGAACGGCCCGTTTGTCCAATGTAGACTTGTTCACAATCCCCACATGGTACTTTATAAACGCTGGATTCTATATCTCTTTTATTTTGATAAACATTAATAAGGGCGCTTCCTATGGTCTTTGGATATGAAAAAACAAAGGGGTTCTCAGTTTTGATATGATTTGTTATATTTTCAATACCTTCTATATATGGGAGTTTTATCTTATTTTTAAAATCTCTTTGGTTAGTAACATCATGATCTTTATAATATATCGTGTTGGCTTTGTTGATGGCCTTTTCTATGACATACGTCAGTAGAACTTCAAAAGTTCAAAGTTGGAGCAAATGCTTTTTTGTTGACCAGGCGGACATGAGTCTTTTTATAGTTTATTTATGACATATTTGTTTTTGGTGTTGTTAATAGTTTATATATGACATGTCTATTTTGACGTTGTTACTTATTTTAGAATGATTTATTGTTAATTTGTTCTCTTCATTTATTTATTTCCTTATTTCCTTTCCTCAATGGGCTATTTTTCCCTGTTGGAGCCCCTGGGCTTATAGCATCTTGCTTTTCCAACTAGGGTTGTAGCTTGGATAGTAATAATAACAATAATAATAATAATACATATACACACACATATACACACACGCATATATATATATATATATATATATATATATATATATATATATATATATGTATGTATGTATGTATGATAATCATCATCTCTTTCGCCCATTGACGCAAAGGGCCTCAGTTAGATTTCGCCTGTCATCTCTATCTTCAGCTTTTAGATCATCACTTTTCAAATATATATATATATATATATATATATATATATATATATATATATATATACGTATATATGTATGCATATATACATAATTATATGTATATAATGTATATATATATATATATATATATATATATATATATATATATATATATATATATATATATATATATATATATATATATATATATAGAATTTGCACCATTAGCTATTAGACTCTGTAATGAGGGAGTCACTTCGCCCTTTAGCCACAACAGTCAACTAACTGATATTTCAGTCTAACAACAGAGCTAAGGTGTATTAAACTAATGAATCCTAATCGATTCCATCCCACTGTCTTTTGGCTAGTGATGAGAGTGTCATATCCACTACACTACAAGAACCTGATGTTAACTTATTAAACTAGTGTATGCGACCCGTCAAGAAGGACGTCTAAATGTTTACATATATATGTACATGCACTTTTAATCACACAGATTCAACACTTCCCACCCTCTCTCCCTTACCTAGCTACAGCACGGCAATTTTGGAAATTTGTGGTAAATGATGGTTTCCTTGGGTACCCCTCTGGGTACCCCACTCTCACTAGGGTAGTCAAATGTCTGGTAATGCTGCTGAGCGTTACCAGAAAGAAATTATATATATATATATATATATATATATATATATATATATATATATATATATATATATATATGATAAATTTTGCACATTTAGACGTGTTTTTCATATTCAAATAAGCCATATATATTTTTGATACATTAATGTCTGGATTCTCTTAACGACCTCGAGATCAGAGCCCCAGGCGAAATCACACAAAGACAAGAACTTGGGTCCGGCCGGGAATCGAACCCTGGTCGGCAAGCTTGTATAGACAGTGACTAAGCCACTTGGCCACGAAGAAAGATAAAAGTCAATGACAATTCTTCTGTACTTATACCTGTCGAATTCAGGTATTTTGTACTTAGAATTGAAATCAACCCATCTTCACCATCGTAGCTAATTAGTAGTTTGTTACTTGGCATTCAATTAATGATAAATTTTGCACATTTAGACGTGTTTTTCATATTCAAATAAGCCATATATATTTTTGATACATTAATGTCTGGATTCTCTTAACGACCTCGAGATCAGAGCCCCAGGCGAAATCACACAAAGACAAGAGCTTGGGTCCGGCCGGGAATCGAACCCTGGTCGGCAAGCTTGTATAGACAGTGACTAAGCCACTTGGCCACGAAGAAAGATAAAAGTCAATGACAATTCTTCTGTACTTATACCTGTCGAATTCAGGTATTTTGTACTTAGAATTGAAATCAACCCATCTTCACCATCGTAGCTAATTGGTAGTTTGTTACTTGGCATTCAATTAATGATAAATTTTGCACATTTAGACGTGTTTTTCATATTCAAATAAGCCATATATATTTTTGATACATTAATGTCTGGATTCTCTTAACGACCTCGAGATCAGAGCCCCAGGCGAAATCACACAAAGACAAGAGCTTGGGTCCGGCCGGGAATCGAACCCTGGTCGGCAAGCTTGTATAGACAGTGACTAAGCCACTTGGCCACGAAGAAAGATAAAAGTCAATGACAATTCTTCTGTACTTATACCTGTCGAATTCAGGTATTTTGTACTTAGAATTGAAATCAACCCATCTTCACCATCGTAGCTAATTGGTAGTTTGTTACTTGGCATTCAATTAATGATGAATTTTGCACATTTAGACGTGTTTTTCATATTCAAATAAGCCATATATATTTTTGATACATTAATGTCTGGATTCTCTTAACGACCTCGAGATCAGAGCCCCAGGCGAAATCACACAAAGACAAGAGCTTGGGTCCGGCCGGGAATCGAACCCTGGTCGGCAAGCTTGTATAGACAGTGACTAAGCCACTTGGCCACGAAGAAAGATAAAAGTCAATGACAATTCTTCTGTACTTATACCTGTCGAATTCAGGTATTTTGTACTTAGAATTGAAATCAACCCATCTTCACCATCGTAGCTAATTGGTAGTTTGTTACTTGGCATTCAATTAATGATAAATTTTGCACATTTAGACGTGTTTTTCATATTCAAATAAGCCATATATATTTTTGATACATTAATGTCTGGATTCTCTTAACGACCTCGAGATCAGAGCCCCAGGCGAAATCACACAAAGACAAGAGCTTGGGTCCGGCCGGGAATCGAACCCTGGTCGGCAAGCTTGTATAGACAGTGACTAAGCCACTTGGCCACGAAGAAAGATAAAAGTCAATGACAATTCTTCTGTACTTATACCTGTCGAATTCAGGTATTTTGTACTTAGAATTGAAATCAACCCATCTTCACCATCGTAGCTAATTGGTAGTTTGTTACTTGGCATTCAATTAATGATAAATTTTGCACATTTAGACGTGTTTTTCATATTCAAATAAGCCATATATATTTTTGATACATTAATGTCTGGATTCTCTTAACGACCTCGAGATCAGAGCCCCAGGCGAAATCACACAAAGACAAGAGCTTGGGTCCGGCCGGGAATCGAACCCTGGTCGGCAAGCTTGTATAGACAGTGACTAAGCCACTTGGCCACGAAGAAAGATAAAAGTCAATGACAATTCTTCTGTACTTATACCTGTCAAATTCAGGTATTTTGTACTTAGAATTGAAATCAACCCATCTTCACCATCGTAGCTAATTGGTAGTTTGTTACTTGGCATTCAATTAATGATAAATTTTGCACATTTAGACGTGTTTTTCATATTCAAATAAGCCATATATATTTTTGATACATTAATGTCTGGATTCTCTTAACGACCTCGAGATCAGAGCCCCAGGCGAAATCACACAAAGACAAGAGCTTGGGTCCGGCCGGGAATCGAACCCTGGTCGGCAAGCTTGTATAGACAGTGACTAAGCCACTTGGCCACGAAGAAAGATAAAAGTCAATGACAATTCTTCTGTACTTATACCTGTCGAATTCAGGTATTTTGTACTTAGAATTGAAATCAACCCATCTTCACCATCGTAGCTAATTGGTAGTTTGTTACTTGGCATTCAATTAATGATAAATTTTGCACATTTAGACGTGTTTTTCATATTCAAATAAGCCATATATATTTTTGATACATTAATGTCTGGATTCTCTTAACGACCTCGAGATCAGAGCCCCAGGCGAAATCACACAAAGACAAGAGCTTGGGTCCGGCCGGGAATCGAACCCTGGTCGGCAAGCTTGTATAGACAGTGACTAAGCCACTTGGCCACGAAGAAAGATAAAAGTCAATGACAATTCTTCTGTACTTATACCTGTCGAATTTAGGTATTTTGTATATATATATATATATATATATATATATATATATATATATATATATATATATATATATATATATATATATATGTATATATATATATATATATATATATATATATATATATATATATATATATATATAAACATACATACATACATACCCACACACGCACACACACACACACACACATATATATATATATATATATATATATATATATATATATATATATATATATATATATATATATATATATATATATATATATATGCGTATATTGATATGAACGAAGATGGATAAATAAAAAGATAGATTTACCGCTGATCTCTAACCATTTCCAGACTGTAGCAATCCACGAAGCTTTTAATTGGGGTCTTACCTCTCTCCTTCTAGGCGAATAAATAGCGCTGTGTAATTCAAAAGTCTCCATTCGTAATATCTTCTTTTTTTCGCTGGAAATGAGCTTTCCACTTCCTACTTGATGCTGCCTTTTTGGGGGGAAATGCTGCCTTGAATGTCCCTGTAATTAAAGAGAGAAAGAGAGATGGGGAAAAGGAGTGAGTGGTAGCCTACCTCCCTGCTCCATCTTCTTAGTTTTATGAAAAATATGATGTAGGTCTCTCTCTCTCTCTCTCTCTCTCTCTCTCTCTCTCTCTCTATATATATATATATATATATATATATATATATATATATATATATATATATATATATATATATATATATACATATATATATATTTCTATATATATGCAGTGTGTATATATGTGCGTATGCATATTTTTACATATATGTATTATGCTATACTATAATGAATCTTACCATAAAATACTACTTTATGATGAACATACACTGTAGTTTATCCATTTCCTTATTTCCATTCCTCACTGGGTTATATTTTCCCTGTTGGATCCCTTTGTTTTATAGCATCCTGGTTATCCAACTAGGGCTGTAGCTTAGCTAATGATAATAATAATAATAATAATAATAATAATAATAATTATAATAATAATGATAATAATAATAATAACCCCATTCTAAAAGCTAAATAAACAAAAACCCACATCCTAACCTAAGGTTCCCCCTCTAACCTAACTTTGAAATTGTATCCTTCCCTCCTTACCTTACAGGGGAACAACCCCCCCTCCCCATCCCCGTTAGATTATCTTATCCTTAGCCCACACTACATACTTTGAGTGCTGCTTTTCCGGTTCTGTACAGCAGGGGAACCTTACTCTTTACCGGACCTCCACAGTCATGTTTTCGTGTTCGTTCGAGAGCATCCAACATTTCACCTCTTGTATTGCCCGCGTACTGTTAAATCGTCACTATCGGAGTACTCACGAAGTAAGAAATTCTTCAGTTTCCTCTTGAAGGCCTTAATATCGTCAATCATTTGGATGTTTCGTGGGAGTTTATAGTATAGGCTCCGTGCCGCGTATTCAAAGAGTCTAGAGCTTATAGTAGACATATATCTAGGTTCCAATAAGTTGAAACCATCTTTATCTCTTCTTGTGTCAACAAGATTTGTTGGTTGCACAATATGTAGCAATTTTCTTAGATATTTTGGAAGACTGGTTCTAATGTATAGGTTGGTTACTGTACATATCTTAAACTCAATTCGCGCTTTAATTGGCAACCACTGTAAATCACTTAGTATAGGAGTGATCCTATTTCTAGTTGGGACACCTTTTATCAGTCTTCGTATAATCGTATAAATGAAACTTATTTGAAGAATAGTTTACTGCAGATTGACTTGAGTTATGTCTGTTATAAGTTTTAAATATGTTGTCATAATATGTTGTTGTATCCTATTAAAAGTCTTTTCTTCCGTGCATGGTGCTATTGAACTATATTTTGCCTCTATAGTTTCATTGTATTAACATTAACGAAGCTTTTCCAAACTGGCAGACAAGAACTATGAATACGATGATGAAATAGTAAATTGATTAAAACTTAAAGTTGAAGTTGTAGTAAATGGTGAATAACAAAGAGAATCAGAGAAAGAAGGAAAATGTTTGAAATAATATTTGAAAACAGTTACTCACATCATTTTTCATCTCTCTTCATTACTCTTATTCCTCTCTCCACCATCGCTGCGACCCACAACGGTTGAATAACATGAATGCATGCTGTTGAAGTGAAACGATCTTTACTCAGGTTACTAACTAAGAGCGTTATAATTTTACTTCAAGAAGGAAAGGGTATTATTATTACTAGCCAAGCTACAACCCTGGCTAGAAAACCGGGATTCTATAAACACAAGGGCTCCAACAGGGAAAAATGGCCCGGTGATAAAAGGAGATGAATAGACTACAAGAGAAGTAATGAACAAATAAAATGAAATATTTCAAGAACAGTAACAACATTAAAATAGATATTTCATTTACAAACTATAAACAGTTAAAAACAAAAGAGGAAGAAAAATAGAATAGAATAGCGTGCCCAAGTGTACCCTCAAGAAAGAGGACTCTACCCCAAGACAGTGGAAGACCATGGTATAGAGGTTATGGCCCTACCCGGGACTAAAAAAGAGGTGCTTAC
>NC_090749.1:61750659-61754871 GCF_036898095.1 Palaemon carinicauda
CATATTTTTTGATTTTGGGGAAATATTAATTAAAATTTCTTGGTAGCGTTTACTGTGATAATAAAGTATATTGCCTCTCTCTCTCTCTCTCTCTCTCTCTCTCTCTCTCTCTCTCTCTCTCTCTCTCTCTCTCGCCTTGTGGAACATGAGATACTCATGTCCCTATTAACCATCCGTATTGTCATTATATATACAATTATATAATGCAAAATTTTGAATGAAAAAAAAATTCTTGGCACTTTTTTTTTTCCTATACTCATATTCGTCTCCTGAAAGCGACCCAGTTATTTGTTACTTTCCCCCTACCAGCGAGCTTTGGAACCTTCTGTCTATCTGTTTTCTGACCCAATATTAAATAAATTTTTATCTTGTTCTAATGTATTCCTAATCCAAGAACGTCATATATACATACAAACACACACACACCACACACACACACATATATATATATATATATATATATATATATATATATATATATATATATATATATATATATTTCTATCTCATACTTGGGATCAAACGCTAGCCCCTTCTAATGAAAGGCCAGGTCGAAACCAACCATGCCACGAGAGGCCATAAAAGGAAATCGGAACCTGACGCTAACTAGCTGTCCGAGGATTTACTTACTAGCTGTCCGAGGATTTACCTGGCGAGACTGCGTCAGGTTCCGATTTCCTTTTATGGCCTCTCGTCGCATGGTTGGTTTCGACCTGGCCTTTCATTAGAAGGGGCTAGTGTTCGATCCCAAGTATGAGGTAGAAATTTATTTCTATTTGAACACGATATTTGTGTTGATATTTATCCATATATATATATATATAATATATATATATATATGTATGTGTGTGTATGTATATATATATATATATATATATATATATATATATATGTATGTATGTATGTATACTTATTTCTGATATAGATATTAATCTCTGGCACCGTCGTTCAATTAGTTCATTTTACAATTCCAATCATCCTTTACATTCAAATCATCCTGGATAATTCCATCCAGTTCGTAATACTAGTCATGCAGTTAATTCTAATAGCCAGGCCTTCTCCATCATGAGGCTCAACACTACACAGTATTCTATAAGTTTTATTACAGCCGTGACCGAGTTGTGGAATGATCTTCCTAATCGGGTAGTTGAATAGGTAAAATTTCAAAAGTTAAAACTTGCAGCAAATATTTTTTATAGACATGAAATATCTGTTTTAAATATTGTTAAAGTTTTTAAGATATTTTATTTGAATAGTTTATTACTTCTCTTATCGTTAATTCCTTATTCCTTCTCCTCAGTAGGCTATTTTTCCCTGTTGGAGGCCTAGGACTTATAGGATCCTGCTTTTTCAACTATGGTTGTACCTTAGCTAGTAATAAAACAATAATAATGATAATGAGTAGGACATGTCTGTGGCCTTTGTCCTACAGTGGACTAGAAGCGGCTGCATTTGTTGTGCTGTTGATATATATATATATATATATATATATATATATATATATATATATATATATATATATATATATATATATATATATATGTATATATATATATATATATATATATATATATATATATATATATATATATATATATATATATACATATATGTGTGTGTGTGTGTGTGTATAGAGAGAGAGAGAGAGAGAGAGAGAGAGAGAGAGAGAGAGAGAGAGAGAGAGAGATGTGTTACGGTTAACTATTACACAACGTAGATTATGTCAAATCTACTTCATATGTATTAATCTATTAATAATTGATGTAGTATGAAGAATACTAAAACAGTAACAGCGAAAGAAAATAAGTCAACAAATAATAAAACTATTTTTAGTAATAATTATATTTCCAATGCTTTACAAGATTCATAAAATACTCTCTTGCTATCAAAAGTAATTTAAAGAAAATTCATTGTAATGTTATACAGGCCTGAAATTTATAAGTTTCAATGATTTAAGTCTCAGAAGATGAAGAAATCTCAGCTTTGGATTATGAAGAATTTTCCAGGACTTATTTTCAATGTAGTAGATGATATTCAGTAACACAACTCGTAAGATCTCATTGGTTGCTTTATAAAACTAGTAGCATTGTAAATGAAGTATGAAATTTAGCATCACAACAGGTGCCACAAATTATGCCTGCAAAAGTAGCCTTAGCTTAACGATGGCTGAAATCAGTCTCTCTTCCAATGAACCACAGGTTTTCTTTTATAGCAGGGACCCGTTTATCTCGAAAGCTCTTGATTGTCCAAGAAGATATCTAATTCTTTGTGATGATTCTTTACCTAACATTAAGAATTTGACTTATAATAGTTGGCAACAGCATTGGGATGGTTTGGTTGAAAATAAGATGCGAGAGGTAACGAATGCTATATCCCCTGGAAGTATAACATGATGCCCCGAAAGTGGGAGACTACTATTTGTCGTCTCCGCATTGATCACACTCGGTTAACACATGAATATCTGCTTACTGGCCAACACCAGCCATATTTTGACTACTGTTTAGTACCCTTGACAGTGAGGCATTTGTTGACCGAATGTCCCACTTATAGCAGTGAAAGAAATAGATATCTTTTTGAGGCTCGAGGTGAGGATGGCAGGTTCATCATTGCCAAGATTCTTGGACATGATGTATCCTACCATACTGGTGGTGTTTTTAGCTTTGTAAACATATATATTTCTATGGTTTAAAAAACGGATATATTGACATTAAAAAGTGATATTACGGTCACTAACCCCTGAAACATAATAATAACAAAGAAAAGTAGAATTACGGTCGCCTGTATTTTACTGAAATACGACTGAGAACAGTATATTTTTACGGAAAATTTCCGATTAAAATCACGGTTTTTTTTTTTAACAATGTACGAGAAATATCCTGACGCTCTTGTTCTAAGATACAACGACGTTTATAAGAAACAAATCTCAACACAGTGTATGCATCATAACATTAACATTTAACATATGTTGATATATATATATATATATATATATATATATATATATATATATATATATATATATATATATATATATATACACATATATAATTGATAAATTTAATCTACACACGCACACACACACACACACACACACATATATATATATATATATATATATATATATATATATATATATATATATATATATATATATATATATGTGTGTGTGTGTGTGTGTGTGTGTGTGTTTGCTCGTAAAGAAATGTATCACGACATGAATCCTACCTTGGCATTACATTTGCAGGTATAATATTAGTCCAATACCATTTAACCCGAAAGACCTCCACCAAAAAAAAAAATAAATAAAAATCTTGAATGGGCCGGGTGCTATTATCAGAAGCCACAAATCAAGATGTTGGGTCGTGTTTCTGCTCCTTCAGGGTTTAATTGCGATGCTTAAATGACCTCTGGCAGTAGATGCTTAGCCAGTTAATAACGTCTTAATAACAACTTTCGTAAATATCCAGCGCATTATGACAATGAACTGGGATTTTAAACTTAATTGGCGAGGAAAAGCAGGTGCTGTAAGGTACCTTGCGTTGGTTGTGTGAATAATAATAATAATAATAATAATAATAATAATAATAATAATATAATAATAATAATAATAATAATAAATAATAATAATAATAATAACAATAATAATAATAATAATAATAATAATAATAATAATAATAATTATATCCTCTATATGATAAAGAACAACTGTCTGTCTACATAAGGGCCACCCATATTAGGTTAGTTTGCTGTCAGCGTGGTGGTGAAATTGGACAAGTCTCACATGAATTGACATGTATGAGGCCTATGTCCAGCAGTGGACTGGAAACGGTTGCATTTGTTGTTTTTTAATATAGTATATATATGTATATATATGTATATATATATATATATATATATATATATGTGTGTGTGTGTGTGTGTGTTTGTGTGTGTGTGTGTATGTACACCCACATATATTTCTTAACAATCACTCGCAGGTGTATTGCCACATATATAACTACTTGGTCTCTCCCCGTCCCTCGGGTAGTGAGGAGATGGACTAGTCATTCCCCAGTTTAAAGGTTTAAAAGCGGCTCATGAATTTCAGAGGCTAGTGACAGTACATTATCCTATCAAGAAGGACAATGCCCTAGAGACTGACCATATTATATACATATGATTAGCGCCCAAGCCCCATCTCTATCCAAGCTGGGATCAAGGAGGACCAGGCAA
>NC_090749.1:61755371-61762871 GCF_036898095.1 Palaemon carinicauda
GGCGAATGTTTTGGAATTTTTGTTGCATTTCTTTCTCTTTTTGTTTCTTGACTTCTGCTCTTCGTCTCTGTCTAATAGGAGCAACTTCCATGGTACAGAGGCTATGGTACTACCCAAGACTAGAGAACAATGGTTAGAGTTTGGAGTGTCCTCTTAGAAGAGTTGCTTACCATAGCTAAAGAGTCATCTACTTCTATTTGGTGGTTGTTTTGATGCTTTACAGTGCAGGAAACCACCAACCCTAACTTGACCCTTTCTCTAGATGAGATCCTCCTTTAGTCAAATGTACAGTTGGACACAAGAATTCCTCGTACACCTTGCTCGTACCACCCTTACTGCGCGGTGAGTTACTGTTTAGCCCTGCTCACCACCTCTGCCATCTCTCCCTACGCTATCTGTTTTGTTTATTCGCTGCGAAGTAAGGGTGTGACAGGGTGTACTTCTTCAGAGCACGGTGTGCTTTAGTAAAACTTCCTTTGCCAATAGTTATGATTATTATATGAAGATAAAATAATAGAAAATTTATTATCCATATTCTATTCAAAGTTATACAAAATTAGACCTTTTACCTCCTCCTAGGCCATCTCTTCCCATCTTCATCCTCTGGAAATGAATTGCCCTCTGGTCACTTGTATCTTTCCTTTTTCTAGCAAGCTTTGGAAGTTTCTTTCTGCTCCTGTTTTCCTGTTTATGACTCCTCTGTTTGTAAGGAGCCGAAAATCTCACACTTCTTTGATTAGCTCCTCTCCTTCCCTTCCCTTACCATCTCCACATGTTCTTCAGGTCTGGGCTAGAAACAGGCTTAAGGCTGCCATTCCCATTTTACTTTGCTGCTATGAAAACTTGAGGTCAAATCCCCAAGGACATGTTGGTATTCATTTCTTAGAATATGGAAGCTATATATATATATATATATATATATATATGAGAAAGACAGTGAGTAAAGAAGAGTACCTCAGTTTGGTGGTAGAACAATTCAGAGATTTAGAGTACGATTATACATACTCCCATATATAATAAGGAGCAAGTGTCTGGCTATATATTTCTTTCCTGTCTCGCTGAGCAGAATGGGGAAAAGGAGTAGTCATATCCTGGTGAGAGTGGTACCCAGAGAGGTACACTTGAAAACTGCAATCTTCCACAAGTTGCCAAGCCAGCAGGCTGTAGTTAGGGAAGGGGGAGGAGGTAGGAAGGGTTGAATCTGTGTGAATAGCTTTCTAAATATTAGCAGTCATTTTTGACGGATTACGTACACTAGTATGGAATGGTAGCTTGTCATATTTTTCTTGACTTCCTAAGAAAAAATCATACACTATATGTTATATTTCCATTCATACTTCAGCATTCAGTTAAAATGTTGCTCTTATTTCTCAAAGTCAGTTCCGAGGAAATAAACGCTCGGCAACTCTCAAAATGGCCCCCAAAAGTTACCAGAAGTTTCTTTTAAATCACTTTGAACTTTTTCTTTCGCCCACTCCTTTTGTCTCCAGTACAAATGGCAAATTTCGTTTCGTTTGGCAAATTCGAGGAATCCCAAAGTTGTAATTAATAACGTTCTTCGAAACTTTGTCTTGCAATGAAGCAACATTGTTTTTTTCAGAAAGCGTTAGAAAATTGTCGTCAGACTCGGCAACTGTATTTTATGTAGTCAATCAGTGACTTTCCCAGTTGCCAGTTAGCCATTTTTTTATCTAACATTTTGCTGACTGCGTTTTGCATAGGATCATTCGTGTTTTACGTTGGGGAAATCAGATTAACGGAATTAGTTGCCAGAAAGCTAATCATTTTACTGTTATAGTCCTTTTTGCCAAGATAAATTGGAAAATACCTTATTTATGCATTCAATCATTGAATCTCGTTAGTTTCCAGATAGTATTTTATTTCACTTTGATTTTGGATTTGAAAGTGACTCATACTTTTATTTTTAATTGGATAGTGTTTTTGGTGTAAAGATGAATTGAAATTACTATTGCATGCATGACCAATCCCGAGGGCAGTCAATCGTTGTCGAGAAGCAATTTTCTGAAGTTGAGTTTTTCCGGATAAAAAGTATATTTTATGAAGAGAAATCTGGGATATCTGTAATAGAAACCCCATGACTTCTATCATTTTGTATTTTGCCATTTATTTCTATTTTGTTTATTTGCGTTGATAAGAATACGTACTTGGTTTTTTATTATTATTATTATTATTATTATTATTATTATTGTTATTATTATAATAATAATAAAAATAGCATTCAAGTGAATTCATAAAAATATCCAAAAGAGAAAATTAACTAGCACTAATTTTTCATTCCAAACATATGCTAAGATCAAAAGTCCAAAACGGATCTATTGCTCCAAAAAAACTGTTAAATGCGAAACCAATAAACACCAAACACCTATGGAATGGGAGTAAATTCTCCCTTTATTATCTATTAATTGAATATAAATGTATTTTACAAAAAAAGGAGTGGGGATGTGGTGGCATTTCTCATAGCGCTGAAGCAAAAGTTTATTTTGTAATAGATATTGTTATTGTTATTATTGGTGATAGAGCTATTTTAACTGAGAGGAGGTGGGGTGGGGTAATAGAGAATAAATATAAAGACAAGAGATCTGCCTGGATCTTTTTTAGAAATAGGCCTATTTATTCAGAGAGAAATAATTTCGGATGAAAATTTCCATAACAATATTCTGTCTATTTTAGTGTTTGTATATATTTGTATATACTTAAAGATGTATATACATATACAGTACATGTTAATATATACATATCCCTTTCTGAGTGGGGATACATAAACGTTGTGAAAGGGTTTTTGTATCGCCGTGAACAGCAAAGCTGTACTAGTCAGGTCCAACCATACTAAGTTGGTTTCCTGTGAGCGATTAGACGATAATCCTCCTCCAGGTAAATGGTCTAACCACAGACATTAATAAGGACATGTATGGGCCCTTTGTCCTGCAGTGGATTAAAAACGGCTGCGTATATTGTTGCGGTATATATATATATACACACACATATATATATATATATATATATATATACAAATATATATATATATATATATATATACATATATATATATATATATATATATCATTTCCTCCTATGCCTATTAACGCAAAGGGCCTCTGTTAGATTTCGCCAGTTGTCTCTATCTTGAGCTTTTAATTTAATACTTCTCCATTCATCATCTGCTACTTCATGCTTCTTAGTCCTCAGCCATGTAGCTTTGGTGAACTAATCTTGTTTGGGAAGTGCAAAGAGCATGCCTAAGCCATCTCCGTCTACCCTTCATCATGATCTCATCCCCTAATGGCTATCGAATTAGAATTAGAGTTTACTGAAAGATTGAAAATAGAAAATCAGACAATGGCTAGGTTAAACAGAAATTAGAAATGTAATCGCCTGAAATTACATATAAAAATCAGACTATATATCAGTTGAGTGAGATCGGTGATACTCTATGGCTATAATTCATCGTATAACAATAAAACAATCTTCTATAGATTAAGTTAATTTGAGAACAAAGCTCTCAGAAGGACATTAATAGTCAAATTGCGGGAAAGGATTAGAATTGAAACTATAGGGAGATTACTCGAGTGTCCTCCCTCTCTCTCTCTCTCTCTCTCTCTCTCTCTCTCTCTCTCTCTCTCTATTTACATATATATATATATATATATATATATAAAGACCATCTGTATCTGCAAATGATGGGTCCAAAATATTAACAATAGTCACAGCGCTGTAATATTATCCTTAATGATTCACGAAAATCACCTATTCTCTCTCTCTCTCTCTCTCTCTCTCTCTCTCTCTCTCGTACATGACAACAGCCTCAACATTATTCCAATTGGCTGTGGTGTCGCCTCCCCCCCCCCCGCAAAAAAAAAAAATTGTGAGCGCCTCGTTCATTGCATGCAATTACAAGATATCCGCTCACGCACCAATGTGTCCCATTGCATGGGTTGCTTGCATGCAATCTAACGGCTGAAAGTAAAAGATTTTTTGATGTTACAACTTGAGGACTCACGTGCTTCAAGCGCTGGATTGTGGTGGGGTTGAGTTTTTTCTTTGCCGTCTATATATTTCTAATATGTTTTTTTTTTATCATTATTATTATTCATGTCATATGTGAGGCTTATGTGTGTTTATCAGTTTTCCAATTTATATTTTTGCATAACGTGATTGGCCATGCATTTTAAGATAATTTTTTACCATAGTTAAACAATCACTGATACAATAATAAAAATGGCTTTATATCGTATGTAAAGTTATACTGATTTGGTATTTGTTTTTGGTAATTTTTTCGTTTTCTTTCGTGTATTTTCTTTATTTGTCATTTGAGAATATCCAATATTCCTATTCTTTTTAGTTTTTCCAAATTTTCTCTTTTATAAGTATATATATAAAAAAAATCTATTTACATTATTGTATTTTCTTCATCTCTGTCTTCAGATTAACATTTTCAAACTATTTTCCTCATCATATCTATTAATAAATCTTCAATAAATATCTATTTTATTTATTAAGTATTTAATTTTTTTTCTCGATCCTTATCATAAATATCTTAATAACCCATCAATTTTGAACTTCTTCTCCACGACTTTTATAGCAACAAATCCTCCATTAATTTATTATAATACAATTACTTCCTTCGCACGTGACATTCATTTCCTACATAATTTATTTCTGTCATAAATTAGAGAGCAGCGTTTTATCTTGTCATAAATCGTTGGTGATAGTTATGGTGTCATATATTGTGTGTGGTGCAGATTTACCTCACACCAGTTAAGGTGGAATTTATTGATCGCAAGTGGCTTTTCATTAGCAGCGTTTATTAACAAGTTTATTTTTATATATTTTTTTTTTCTTTTTGAGAGAGAGTTGTTGGAATGTTTGGTTCAATGCTAATTTTCTGAAGGTAATTTGGGGGAAGGAGATAGTTAGTTTCAAATCTTTAGTAAATAGTCAAAGGTATAATATATATGTATATATATATATATATATATATATACATATATACATATATATATATATATATATATATGTATATATATATATATATATATATATAAATATATATATATATACATATATATATATATATATATATATGTATATATATATATATATTTATATATATATATATATATATATATTGCACATTCAGACGTGTTTTCATATTCATGTAAGCCATATATTTTAATACATTAATGTCTGGATTCTCTTAACGACCTCGGGATCAGAGTCCCAAGGCTGAACCACTCAAAGACAACATCTTCTGACCGGCCGGGAATCGAACCCTGGTCCAGGAAGCTGCCCTGATAATGACAATAACATACTTTATGAATTTATCATGAACTCACTCAATACATTCATAGGTTAAGCCTCGTTTTCCAATAGACCTTTGCTGGATCGTGAATATATGATTGAAATTCCACTCCATGTAATGTTTGTGTTAGAGTGAATTCGGTGTTTGTAGTTAGTATTTCCCATCTATTCAAACCTCTGTATCTTCGATTGAGGTTTGTTGTGTTAAAGGCCAAAGAGCGGTTGAGTTTTACTCTGGGTTTAGAAAGACTTGAAGTCAAACTGATCAGGTACTATGAATGTAGACACCTAATACATCAGAGGTTCTGGAACCCTTGACAGTGAGGCATTTATTGACCGAATTCCTCCCTTTTAGCACCTTAAGAAATGGATATCTGTTTGAGGCAGGTTCATCCTAGCCAAGATTCATGGCCAGGATGTGTTGTATTATGCTAGCGGTATTTTAGATTCGTTTCAGAATCAGGTCTTTTGTAAGCTATTTAACTTTTGTAAGGACATATTCGGTTTAATGGTTTTAAATTGAATTTCCTTCTATTTTTATTAATAACAAACAATTATCTTTTATATCAAGATGCCAGAATACTCTAAACTAGTCAATCAATAGGTGAATTCCTGTGTGTGGTCCATCCCACCACCGCTGGCATCTTTCCTTACACAAAATGTTTGTTTACTCACCGCGCAGTAAGAGTGTAAGAGGGTGCACTTCCTCAGAGCGAGGTGTACCAGGAATTCTTGTGTCCAACTGTACATCTGTGTATTTGATATGATTTATCAAGTACGATGGAGATTCTCTCTTCCCTATATAGTAAATAGTAAATGGCTAGTTCTATATATATATATATGTATATATATATATATATATATATATATACATATATATATATATATATATATATATTACATTTGCGTTCATATCTATCAAAATATTTAGCCGTCAGAATCCCAAGAGGGAGAAGTTTGATTGCACAAGTCTGACAGAGGCTATGATTCTTTATGTAAGTAGTTTGAAGTACAACTGAAAGTTTTATTTTTTTTATTCCGATGTTTCACAAGTATTCTAGATGTAGAAATTCAATGAAGCAGATATTTAGTCCTGCTCAAACTCCTTAGTTTCTTTGGTCGCTGCAATCTCATCATACTTTTGAGCTAATGATGGTGGAGCCTATAGGTCTATTTGCTGAGTCATCAGCAGCCATTGCCTGGCCCTCCTTACCTCGGGTGCTTATCATATGTATATATGTTCCGTCTCTAGGGCATTGTCTTGCTTACTAGGACAATGTCACTGTCCCTTGCCTTTGCCATTCATGAGCGGCCTTTAAACCTTTAAACCTTTAAATATTTGAAGTACAGGAAAACCTGAATTTTGAGTCGAACTGACAGGAATTTCTGATGGGATGTTTTCTAAAATCTAACAGATCAGACATTCTGATGTCAACAACTTAAAGTTTAATAAAGTGTTCTTGAATTATGTAAGTTTGAAATCTAATTCTTACCGTAAAAGTTCCTCTATGTAGTTTATTTATGTATATTTAGGCGAATATACTCAATACGCTGGAATAATTTGAATAGTTTATTCTTAATGAATACATAAGTGAACTTGGAATTAGTTAGTCAACGTTGCTGGACTCTATTACATATGAATTCCTACCAAATGCAAATACCATACATTATATTTTGAAACAGATGAAAATTTTACATTATTTCACGAAGTTTAAGTAATCATTATTGTATATAAAATCTTTAAAATTTCAATTTTATATAAAAATGCGTGAATCTATTCCTTTGAAATGAAATTGTTCAGAGATAAAAATCGTTTATTGTTAGCATTTGAATTTTGATATCTGCAATTATTTTTTCATTGTTGAATTTCTTTGCTTTCGTCAGGCTGTAAAGTTTACAAAGTCATGTAAAATTTTATGAAATGTAATTTCTTCAATATATCATATAGCAGAGATTGGATTTTGTTGTAATATATATCATAGGGTGGGCCAGTTATATTCTTCAGAAATATATATATATATATATATATATATTTACATATACATGTATATATATATATATATATATACAGTATATGTATGTATATATATATATATATATATATGCATATATATATATATATACATATATATATATATATATATATAATTAAATATTTGTGTGTTTAAATTACATAGCTAT
>NC_090749.1:61767871-61787871 GCF_036898095.1 Palaemon carinicauda
AACTAGTTTGCTTCATATGCAGATGATTCTATTCTCTTCGTATTGCTCACAGCTCTAGAGTTTAGGCTTGTGGTTGCCGATTCTTTTAATAGAAATCTAGTTGAAAATATTATGTAGTATGATGCAAAATATTGGGATTTGATATAATATCATAGCACAGCTCAACGTATGATTATAAGTAGGGAAATTGATAATTGATTTGAAGTTCTCTGGCATCCTGACATCGTAGTAAGCAAAGGAAATTGGATTCCCCATGCCTTGATTTCTTTCTAGATACATTTACCTCATAGGAAATTGTATTTCTTTTTATTTAAAGTACAATTTTGAAACATTCTTACTATTCATTATCACCAAAAAATTATTTTAACTTTTCAAGATTTTTACCTGCATATCCCTAGGAATTTTTTATTCTCAAATTTTGTAATTTTATACATTGTGTTATGCGTGGTTTTCAGCAGCTTGGTTTCTTCTAGAATTGTTAGACAAGAATCAGATATCCTTTAATTTTCTTGTCCTTGATACCTTGACGTGGTGAAAGGATTTGTGTACCGCTGTGATCAGCATAGCTGTACTAGTCAGGGGCAGTTTTTTTTTTTTTTTTTTTTTTTTTGTGCGAGCGATCAAACGAAAATCTCCTACCATCAAACTTCAGATATGTCTAAGGAGACATATCCAAGGCTTTTGTCCAGCAGTTAACTAGAAAGGGCTGCATTTATTCTTTCTGTTAAGGATATTAATCTTTGATACTTCCCGTTAACTCATATTGTTCATAATTCTAAAACTCACAAGAGTGTAATATCTTCTCTGAATTACAAATCTTGCATTTTCTTTGAAGGGCTCATCTCTATACGGTATTTTGAAAGAAATAATTCTAGAATTCTAAAATCGATTTTTTTTCTTATTTATGATTATCACCTATGTATTTATCTACCAATTCTCCTTATCTTCCTTCTCTTGGTTTTCGTTATTTTTTTCTTTTTCTTATTTAATATTTCTCGTACTTTCTCCATTACTGAGGACCCAGGAACTGTATCTTTATACATACAGGATTGTAGCTTAGCTTGTGAATATGATAATAAAGGTTAAGATAATGAAAATTATTATTATGTTTTTCAATGTGGTAGTTGACAACTGTTATTATTATTATTATTATTATTATTATTATTATTATTATTATTATTATTATTATATATTATTATTATTATTATTGTTGTTGTTGTTGTTGTTTTGTCTATTGGGAAGGGAATTTGGGGTTAATATTCTATGTGTTGGCCTTTGTACTGGGTGATGAGAACAATATTTAGTCTCAACAAAACCTCCAGAGAGCATTTACTGAGATGTATAATAGAAACGATACATTTTGTCTAACACATGACTTATGCTATGACGTCTTTGTGCTCTGTTGATTCATTTTATATTAAGGAATTCATTTATTAACAATCTGCTCCTCTTAGTAAGATAGGATGTGTTAATTTGACCTTTTTACTTCTTGAAGTATGAATGAGACAGTGACAGGGAATTAAGTACTATATATTTGATGTCTTCTACTGTTGTTGATAAATTAAATTTTGAAAAAAAAAAAAAAAAAAAAAACGTAAATTTGAATCTATCTCGACTATGATTTTGACCCCCATCTCAAGTATATTTTTGATCCCCATTTATGTATGATTTTGACCCCCATCTTATATGTGTTTTATCGCCATCTCATATATGTTTTTGACCCTCATATTTAGTATGTTTTTGACCCCCGTCTCATATATGTTTTTGACCCCCGTCTCATATATGTTTTTGACCCCATCTCAAGTATGATTTTGACCCCATCTCAAGTCTGTTTTTCATCTAATTTCATATATGTTTTTGATCCCCATCTCAAGTATGTTTTTCACCTCATCTCATATATGTTTTTGATCCCCATCTCGAGTATGATTTAGACCCACATTTCAATATGTTTTTGACCCCTCTCTCAAGTATGTTTTTGACCCCCATCTCATGTATGATTTTAACCCCCATTTCATCTATGTTTTTGACCCCCCATCTTAAGTATGATTTTGACCTCATCTCAAGTATGTATCTGACCCCCATCTCATGTATGCTATTGGCCCCATCTCAAGTATGATTTTGACCCCAATCTCAAGTATGTTTCTGACCTCTTCCAAAGCGGCGACCTGAGGTCATTGGACGCAGGGAGCAGCTGGCAAGCCAACGACATGTTCGAAGGGCGCACCAATTTCACGAAGGAGGACTGGGTCCTGGTCGTCAAGGACGTCAATTATAGCGACCAGGGCGAATACCGATGTAGGTTGGACTTCCCAGGGTCCCCAACACACAATGTTAAAGTTCATCTTCATGTTGTGGGTGAGTAAATTTCTTCCTTTTTTGGTTAAACAAATTAAAAAAAAAAAATTACAGATCTCTTAAAAAACAGAGGAGTTGACGATATAAATTAAGGATCTCTCTCTCTCTCTCTCTCTCTCTCTCTCTCTCTCTCTCTCTCTCTGAGGTTTCCTTAAGAAATTCGAAGAGTTATTATATTGACAAAACAAATTCTTGATTCTCTCTCTCTCTCTCTCTCTCTCTCTCTCTCTCTCTCTCTCTCTGAGGTTTCCTTAAGAAATTCGAAGAGTTCTTATATTGACAAAACAAATTCTTGATTCTCTCTCTCTCTCTCTCCTCTCTCTCTCTCTCTCTCTGAGGTTTACTTAAACTGAGCTGTACTTATATCGACAAAATAAATTCAGGATCTCTCTCTCTCTCTCTCTCTCTCCTCTCTCTCTCTCTCTCTGAGGTTTCCTGAAAAGGAAGTTTTTATAATTACAAAATAAATTATGGATATCTCTCTCTCTCTCTCCCTCTCTCTCTCCTCCCTCTCTCTCTCTCTCTCCAACAAATAAAGAGAGTCTAAGTTGTCTTCTCTTTCTCTCTCTCCCTCCCACACATGAGCCCCACAACATCCGTATATACAGCCTGGGAGGCGCTGTCGTGGAGAGGGAAGCTTCCGTGCAAGAAGGGCACCCGCTAACTCTCTCTTGTAGAGCAACTGGAGGTAAGTGGTAACAAGGTTATTTTTTTAATGTTATTTTGTCCTTTCCTGGTACTGAGTTGGAGCTGCTCCCACGGCTTGGGGTATTATACTTGCATATAAACATTCCACATTCGCACATAAACACACACACACACATGCACACAAACACACCACACACACACACACACACATATATATATATATATATATACATATATAACCTATAGAAATCACAAAAGCTCTCCCGTTATGAGCATTGACTCTGAAGGATATATATATATATATATATGTATGTATATATATATATATATATACATATATATATATATATATATATGTATGTATATATATATATATATATATATACATATATATATATATACATATATATATATATATATATATATTCTTTAATTCATTAAAAGGAGACACAAAAGACTTGAAATATTATCGCCTTATAAGTTTGCTCTCCATAATGTATAAAATATTTACAAGAGTCATATTAGGCCCAATTGTAAGACTGCTAGACTTTTATCAAACAAGAAAGCAGTAAGGTTTAGAAGTGTGTATTCAACAACTGACCATATCTATGTAATTAACCATCTTATGGAAAAATTAACTGCGTATGACAAACCACTATGGATGACATTTGTAGACTATGATAAAGTTTTTGATCATGACAAAACTTCAGCAGTAATGAAAGCCCTTCAAAAGAAAAGGAATAGATGGCCCTTGTGTTAGAACACTTCAAGATATCTAGACAGGAAATACAGCAATCCTAAAATTCCTAAAGATACTGAGAAAATAACAATTGAGAAATGAGTTAAAGAAGAAGACCTCATCTCTCCTAAATTATTCATTGCATGTCTAGAAGAAGTTTGAAAGAATTTAGATTGGGAAATGTAGGAACTAATATTATGAGGAATACCTTATCAACTTATGACTTGCAGATGACAAAGTTATGTTCAGTGAATCATGGGAGGAATTGCTAAAGAAAATACAAGATTTGAATAGAGAAAAGAAAAATGCAGGACTGTAAATGCATATGAGGAAAACTAATATAATGTATAATGAAATGGCAGAGAAAAACAAATAAGAGTTATTATGAACATGTAGAAATTGTTAATGAATATACGTACTTTAGCCAGACAATAAGTATTTCTCCAGGACATAAGACCCAAATCAAAAGAATGATAAGCATGGGATGGAGAGCTTTGTTAAGGAAAATGAGATTATGAAAATCGAAATGCCACTTTCTCTAAAGGAAAAGTATTTAATCAGATTGTCCTACCCGTATTAACTTGTGCATAAAAATCTTGGAGCCTTAGGTAAGCTAGTTACAATTCAAAGACCTATGGAAAAAATAATGATGGGATTAAACACTAAGAGACAGAATAGGAGGAACATGGATACTAGACAAACTAGAATAGAGGATACTCTAACAACACGTAAGAAAAACAAATGGACATGGTGAGGACATATAATGAGACTGGCAAATGATAAGATGAACATTAAGAATAACAGAATAGATCCCTAGTGAGAGCAAAATAGGCAGGGTAAGGAAGAGAAGACAATGGAATGACGAATTAAGAACATTTGCATAGAAAAGCCCTGAACAGACGTTAGTCGAAGGACATATCTGAGGCATTTTTTCTCAGTGGACTATTAACGGTTCATGAAGATGATCATGATATATTAATATATTGGATTGGATTGGTAATAGGAAACTAGCTACCTAGAGTATGCAGATGATGCTGTCCATATTAGCAAAACACCACAAGATTTGCAATGCTTGTTTACCAGAATGCCTGATATATCACAGGAGTTTAGACTCACGATAAATATGAGAGACAGAGATGATGGGAACGGAATATGCAATGAAATATCATTTGAAGAAAAAACGATGAATGAGGTAGAATCGTTTAAATAATTAGGAGCTATGATCTCTAATACAGGGTCTTTAGAATTCGAGTTTGATGAAAGATTGAAAAAAGAAAACCAAACAATGACTAGGTTAAGTAAAACTTGGAAATCAAATCGCTTGAAATTGAATAAAAATATCAGGTTTTATATCAATTTAGTGAGGTCTGTGTTACTGTATGAACATGAGTCATGGCATGATAATAAAACAATATCCAACAGATTTAGTAGATTTGAGAACTAAAACTTAAGAAGAATATTGGTACTTGAATGGCAGTTCAGGATTAGAAATGAAACTCTAAGAGAGAATACTCAATTGCCATATGTGGATGATATCATGATGAGGGGTAGATGGAGGCACACATATGCATATATATATATATATATATATATATACACATATATATATGTGTGTGTGTGTGTGTGTGTGTGTGTGTTTGTGTGTGTGTATGTGTGAACATGAGCAGTTAGGTTTCAACAACAAAAGTATGAATCCTGACAGGTTCCACATATTTTTCAAGACATCTCTCTCTCTCTCTCTCTCTCTCTCTCTCTCTATATATATATATATATATATGTGTGTGTGTGTGTGTATGTATATATATATATATATATATATATTTGTGTGCCTGTGTGTGTGAATTGGTACTATAGTCATATTTTCCCATAATATAATGTCTTCATTAATCTTCCTACCAAAGTGACAATATATCGGTTATTTAAATATTGTGCAGTGTGGCAGAGTGAGAGAGAGAGAGAGAGAGAGAGAGAGGGTCTCTCTCTCTCTCTCTCTCTCTCTCTCTCTCTCTCTCTCTCTCGCTTTATAGTGTGTTTTTTATGCCATAACAAGTATAATTGCCTAATCCATCGATATTATATTTAGTAAAATTGCTCTTCAGTTTAACTAAAATCTGAGAGAGAGAGAGAGAGAGAGAGAGAGAGAGAGAGAGAGAGAGAGAGAGAAACACATTCTATTGTGTTCCAAATTCAATCAATTATTACATTTCATTGTTCAGTTCATAACGATTATTTTATACGATTTTTATTCTTTCAATATTGAGTTGAGACACCTGCAAACATACTATTTATACATTTTTTAATAACAAACAATAACTACAACAAATGCAGGCCGGTTCTAGTCCGATGCAGGACAAAGGCTTCAAACATGTCAGTTCATGTCCGGAATCTGGCCAGATTCATCTACACGCTGACCATTGCTGATTGGTGATGGTGGGAGAATTTTTTCTGATTGTTCATAGTAAACCAACCTTGTATGGATGGCCCTGACTAGTACATCTTTGCTAATCATGGGCATACACAAACCTATTCACCACTTTTAGTTATCATCTGCATTGCAAGAGACAGTGTCAAAGAAAAAAAAAGTAATAATGGTCACTGCAACATTCACACTTAGATCACATGTTGTTAGATCTTCTTACAGCTACCAGAATGTTCAACAGCTCGTTTAGACTTCCAACACTCTCTGCACTATATCAGTTTTCTTTCCAAATATCTTCTACTCCATGTGTCCAATACCCCCAGATAGACTATGAGTCTACCAACATAACGCTTCCATTTTATAATTCTAAAAACTCGTTCTTATAATGCTTATTATTACTAGCTAACCTACAACCGGAGATGGGGAAGCAAGATGCTTAAAGCCCAATGACTCCAACAGAGGAAATAGCCCAGTTGAGAATGGAAATAGGAAACAGATGGAACTCTATACCAATCCAGTGGAAGACCATGGTATAGAGGCTATGGTACTACCCAACACTAGAGTACAATGGTTTATTTTTGGAGTGTTTTTTTTCCTAGAAAAGCTGCTTATCATAGCCAAAGAGTCTCTTCTACCCTTACACTAAAAAGAGAAAGTAGCTACTGAACAATTATAGCGCTGTAGTTAATCCCTTTAGTAAAGAAGAACTTTTAGTTGTCTCAGTGTTGTCAGGTTTATGAGGAAAGAGGATAATATGTAAAGAATATGCCAGACTATTCGGTGTATGTGTGTAGGCAAAAGAAAAAAAAATATGCCATAGCTAGAGAGGGATGCAGTGTAGTATAATCAGGCCAGTCAAGGACCCAATAACTTTAAGGGTAGAATCTCAACGGGTGGTTGGAGCCTTGCCCAACAAACCACCTACAAACTTCAAAAGATTCATGCATAAAATAGAATACTCATCAATAGCTTGTTCAGACCCCCAACATTCCTTGCATTATATCAAATTCGTTTCAAAACCATTACGTAAATGAGCTTACTATCATATCATTCCTAACTTAGAAATCTAAAATTTCATTCATTATAAAATTATAGAATCTACGATGTACTCCTAGAACCTAGACTCTAAATTGTATTATAAAAGATCCCATTATTATTTCCCACGTAATTATAGACGTCGTCAATAGCATCAATAACATTTGCCCCAAAGAGGCCAGACTCGAATATCAAAGGCAATATATTCTAGAATTGGAATTTCAGTTTAGAATAAAGATTACGTAGATTTATTGGCGCTTCGGAGGTTCCCAACTGCGTTCTTCTGTGCCTGTGTAGATTATGGAATACCCACTCTATTCATTAAAATGATTTCGTTGTATTTTTGGTGGCGTACAAAAGCAAAAATAAATTGAGGTTCAGTTTATTGATATAACAGCATTTTTGATTGTATGGTTTGTGAAATTGATTTTTTTTTTAATTTGTTTTTGTTTTGTTTAAATGTTTTGATAAAATTTTCGTAGCCAAACGTGTTATTGTGTATACGTGTAGTAATTTTTGTTTTGTTTAAACAGTTTACTGAAATATTGATAGGCAGATGTTATTGCGTAGAAATGTATGCTCTCTCTCTCTCTCTCTCTCTCTCTCTCAAAGATTTTAAGGGAACTTTGGGCCTCTGAAAATGAGCATTCTATATAGATGAATGGAAGGACTGACATTGGGAAGGTTTTAGCCATTATTCATGGTGGTTATATATATATATATATATATATATATATATTTACATAGTCTTACGAAGCTGGTCTAGTGTAGAGTAAATACAGTAGTTTATTAATAATTTTATCTATATTTTATTTGTGCATTGAAGAGATGATAGCCAGACCGTAAATTGAGCTCCTCTCATATAGATGTAAGTTATGTAAGACTTTCGTCGTGAATTTTATTGTTTTCTTTATTCAACGCTGTATATGTGAATTTATGTTATTTTTAAGAATGAATTATCTATTTCACGTTATGTTTGTTACAAAGTCTTACGTTATGTATTTGAGAGTTTTGTGGGATTCGTGCGAGATATGAACAAGGTAATGTTCTTTTATATTTTATGAGGTATTGCGGCATGTTTGAGAGAGAATGCTTGGTAACATGTGCTCTGGAAACTTCAGTACAACGTGCTTTACAAACGCAGCGAAAGACCTAGTGATAAAATGTTATCTTTTTTTTTTTCGGGGACCAAGGGTGACCGGAGCTAGCTGACTGTGAGAGCCGTCTGGCGTGGCGTGAGTAGCGTTCAGAGAGTAATACTTGGCATCTATGACGCCTTTTGCTCAGCTCACCACAGATCACAAATCTTGGGAAAGTTTCAGGAAGCAGTTAGATTTCATATAAAAGGTGACACCAAGGTTAGGTTAGAGAGATAAAGTTAAAAAATTACAGCGTGAAAACAGCTCCCTTCCCATCTCCCTCTCTCACACGCAGCTCAGTGTGTGGTTTTAAAAGTGTACAGTGAAATAATCAAAGTTTTGATGTGAAGAATATTTGTAATCTTAGTGAGTACTTATAAAGTTTCTCTTAAGAGTTTTTGTAAACGGCCCTGTAGGACGACTAGAGATTTGTATTGTGATCTGGTTAACTATTTTTCATTAGGTGTCAGTCTTGAATATTGTATTATTCAGATTTAATTTCAAGCTTTTGCATGATTTGCATTGCATTATTTCTTTTCTTAGTCTAAGGTTTATATAGATATAATAGTTCAAGGCAAGTTAATATATAATTTTCAGATTGGAAAATTTTTTGTCTCAATCTAAGTTTTGTTCAGACTTAATTTTTTCCAGTGATTTATTTTGTTATTATGTTGTAATATATATAGGATACATTTATTTTTGTAAGAAGTGGATTATTCCAATCACCCTTTTTAGAATTAGATCCCGCTCGAATCCCGTTAAGAACCACAGTAAGTCATAATTAATACTTTAAAGAGTTTTGAGTGTACTTAAGAGACCTTTGGATATTCAGTGTTCTATACATTGCTCTCTGGGAGTTGTTTGACTCTCAGAGTTCGTGTATTAATATTTTAAAGTTTAACAGTTTAAATGTAGAAGCATACAAGTCACTTTGCTATTCGAGAGGTTGATTAACCTGCCAGTCGTAGTATATATAATATCATATGTTTGGCTCCTAGTCACGAGCCATACATTTTTGGAGCCCAGACCCGGGAGCCAATATCCTCATATATATATATATATATATATATACTGTATATATATATATATATATATGTATGTATGTATATATATATATATATATATGATAAATTTTGCACATTTGGACGTGTTTTTCATGTTCAAATAAGCCATATATATTTTGGATACATTAGTGTCTGGATTCTCATAACGACCTCGGGATCAGAGCCCCGGCAAAATCACACAAAGACTAGAGCTTGTGACCGGCCGGGAATCGAACCCTGGTCCAGCAAGCAGGCCAAGTGGTAGTCACTGTCTATACAAGCATGTCGGACCAGGGTTCAATTCCCGGCCGGTCACAAGCTCTTGTCTTTGTGTGATTTCGCCTGGGGCTCTGATCCCGAGGTCGTTAAGAGAATTCAGACATTAATGTATCAAAAATATATATGGCTTAATTGATATATATATATATATATATATATATACATATATATATATATATATATATATATGTTATCATCTGCCGTACCTATTCCATAGCAAAAGAAAGTCTTAAGACACGTCCTACAACTCCCTCCTCTTTATGGTCTTTTTATGTTAGTTCACACCCGCAAACTTTCTTAGTTCGTCAACCCATTATCTTCTCTTCCTTCCTCTACTTTGTTTGCAATCTTTAGTGACCCATTCAGTTATTCTTGATATCCATCTATTGTCTGTCATTCTCATTATATGCCCTGCCCATGTCCATTTCTTTCACTTACATGTTTTTAGAATATCCTCAAGTTTAGTTTGCTCTGGTGTCAGTGTTGCTCTTTTGCTGTCTCTCAGTGTTATTGCCATCATTATTCTTTTTTTGTTTTATTAAGATGGAATTTTCAAAAATGAACAATTCCTACCTTGACTTTATTCCCGATTCCATTTATTCCGATCATCAACAGTTAGTATGTAGGATCGTAGTATGCAAAAGAAAGGCTTTGGATCCTTTTAACGGATAACTGATATGAATCAGCTATTGGGTTTATGTATTGATGCGACTTCGTAAGTGAGTTTTTCTTAATGATTTTCCCACAATACGACAATTTGGACTTTTAGTGAAATGGTAAGGAGGTCGGCTCACAAAATGAGTGGTCCTTGTTCGATTTTGCTGGCCTGACAAGTCACAAATGAGTTGGGGACGTTATTCTTAGTTTAGTGAATTACTGATTTGCCCTATTCCGAGACAGGAAGTTAAAGAGGAAGGGATATGTGTTGGAAGTCAAAAGCATCTGTCTTGGGTTAGAGTTCTCTTGCTTGAGGGTACACTCAGACACACTATTCTATCTTATTTCTCTTCCTCTTCTTTTGTTAAAGGTTTTATAATTTACATAGAATATGTTTATTTTAATGTTGTTACTCTTCTTAAACTATTCTATTTCCCTTTTTTCATTTACTCACTGGGGTATTTCCCCTGCTTTTCCAAACTAGGGTTGTAGCTTAGCTAGTATTAATGATATATATATATATATATATATATATACTGTATATATATGTACATATATATATATATATATATATATACATATATATTTGTGTATGTGTGTGTTTAAAAATGGGCGTCCCTGACTATGTTAACTCTCACATCATCTTTGTGGTATAATTTAGAAGGTTTCCTCTTAAGAATGTAATCACCAGCAGGTTCGCTCTCGAAGCAATCTTGGCTTGGATTAATCCTCTCTAAAGGAATATATATGAGCACGTGAACTTCGGAAATACCTTGTGGGTCTCTCTCTCTCTCTCTCTCTCTCTCTCTCTCTCTCTCTCTCTCTGGAAAATTAGAAAAAAGAGTATCAGGGGGTGGATGAGACCTCCCCATTAGTTATTCTACCGATAAGCCCACTCTGTTACACTGATAATGCAACAACTCTCTCTCTCTCTCTCTCTCTCCTCTCTCTCTCTCATGCTGCGCACATAAAGTTGCACACACACTCGTAAACATACATTGAATTTACGATAAATTTGCACACACGCAAACATATATTGAATTTACGTGAGTATGCAACTCTCTCTCTCTCTCTCTCTCTCTCTCTCTCTCTCTCTCTCTCATAAAGTTGCACACACACTCGCAAACTTATATTGAATTTACATGAGTATGTCTCTCTCTCTCTCTCTCTCTCTCTCTCTCTCTCTCTCTCTCTCTCAATCCTTTGCTGTTTCTTCCACACCACTAACTCGTCAATAGCGGGACTACAAGTCTATTGATCTAACAGGCCGGGCGATAGATTAGTATTGTTAGTCGAATATTCATTTGATCTTCCGGATGCTGTAACAGACAGAAAATCAATTACGTATTTTTGCTTTTGCCTCGCAATAATCGAAAATGATTAGAGTTCTACGTAAAGATTGGATAATCACAGGAAAGGGAGATAATTGCATCAATCGCAGAAGCCAAGATTTAATAACTATTATTACTACTTTTGATAGATATCACTAGATTGAGTGTGGGTGCTATTGTGTTTTATTCCTAAATGCAGTAATATTTATTTGTCTTTATTAGAATTATATTGGTTTTTGCTATTTAAATACATCATACATTGTATATGGAAGTTTTTTTATTGCCCCTGCTGACTTTGTCTTTCGTTTGTAGAACAAGGGCTCGATCCTGATATGATGTAGAAATTGATTTTTTATTAAATATAAATTTTGGGTGTTTCATATTACAACAACAAATGCAGAAGTTTCTAGTCCACTGCAGGAAAAAGGCCCTGGATATGTCCTTATTCATGGTGTTTCGCCAGTTTTCATCACCTCTCTGGTCAGTGCGGTGATGGTGGGAGATTTTACTCTGACTGCTCAGAGAAAACCAACGTAGTATGGGTGACCCTGGCAAGTACAGCTTTGCTGATCATGGTGATAAACAAACCCTTTCAACACGTTAGGCTACCCTTACTCAGAAAGGGATATATATATATATATATATATATATGTATATGTATATATATATATACAGTATATCTATATGTATATATATATATATATATATATATACATATACTTATATAACATTTTTTTCTTTAATGTAATGTGTGTGTTACAGGTGTATGTCCCTCACCCTCACTCCGTAAACATGTAAAATCCGGTAAAGCATCTCCCTCTTCGCTAGCACCTTTAAGGGAAAGAGATGCACATATATAATGTACACCACAGGGCAACGTGTTGGTTTAGCTATCCTACGCCATAATCACCTGCTGAAAATTTTATATTTCGTTTCATATTTCAGGTTTTTTACCTGTAATTTTAGCCATTTTGAACCCATAACTCTCCAGATTTCGTTTTTTGAGTCTCGCTATTTAGTTCCAACATTCGTTTATACACATAGTTCAAAGTTTATATAGAATAGTTTAGTTTTGGCTTTTTTCGCTTGTTAGCATGTCAGAGAGCATCTAGGTTTGAGCTTAAAAGTTCTTATATTCTTTCTACGATTTTTCTTTTCTTTAGCTTGATGGAAAGGGAGAGAACACCTGCTTGTGTTAGTTTTTGTCTGGATGGAGGAACTGCATAAATTATATTTGGGTTTTTTCTTCTGAAGGGTTTTGATCTCTTCTGGGTTTCAATCTTGTTTCAAATTTTGCAGTTGTTTATTTATTTGATCTCTCTCTCTCTCTCTCTCTCTCTCTCTCTCTCTCTCTCTCTCTCAGCTGAGTACTGGACATTTAGATGAATATTTTTGGGAAAAAGAGATATATAACATTCATATCCATATTAATATTAACATGGGAATATTATCTTCTTTTTAGCCTTATTACAGGCCTAATCTATCGTTACCAATTACTGTCATATACGCCATTATTATACTGAAAATACAACATCTCTCTCTCTCTCTCTCTCTCTCTCTCTCTCTCTCTCTCTCTCTCTCTCTCTCTCCTGGCAACTCGAATGTATTATTAAAATCTCCTGCAATGTCTTCCATTCCACTCAACTTCCTTTGTCAATACTGGAAGTACATTTCTATTGTTCTCTGGAAGCCAGTCAGGGATCTCTATTGTTAGTGAAATTATCGGGCAATATTCTTGAACAGTCGGTGAGAGAATTATGTAAATTAGGGCGTCTTCTGTTATTTTCACAGTTCTATAGTAATTGCCGATATTCAGAATACGACGCAAACGTATGGAATCCATCTTTGAAAAAAGGTACTATTTGTTTGGAGGTCGCTCATGAATGGCAGAGGCAAGGGACATTGACAATGCCCTAGAATGAGGCTATTTATATATATGACCAGCACCCAAGGTGCCTCTCCATTCAATTTCAAGCTAGGACCAGGGAGAGTCAAGCAATGGCTGCTGATGGTTCAGCAGGTAGACCTATAGGCTCCTCTAAACCCCGCATCATTAGCTCACAAGGATGGGGAGGTCACAAACACTATAAGAAACTAACGAGTTTGAGCGGGACTCGAGCCCCAGTCTGGAAGATTTCCAGGCAGAGGCGTTTCCAGCAGACTACTACTTTTGGCCCTCCTCATTATTTCGCGGCTAGTAACGAAACAGATATTATAGGGAGATACGGCATAGGTGTAGGGATATGTGGCAGAGGTGGTGGGCCGGGCTATACACAGAAACTCGGCCAGCAATAATGGTATGGTTGGTCGGCTTCCTCAAAGCGAGGTGTGCCAGGAATTCTTGTGTCCAACCATACGATGTAGGATTAGTATGTAATAGAGCATCACCGTTCATAGATATTAATGTAACATAGATCTAAAAATGGGATGGTTAGGATTACCAGTAAAGCGGATACGGCAAGAGTCGTGGTTTTATTCCTGAGCACTGAAAAGAGATGTAACATATTTAGTGTAATGGCCACCAAAGAAAACGTGGAATAGATACTTACAGGGACCAGCCGTTTTTATTCCACTGCAGGACAAATCCCTCAGATATGTCCTTATTTATGTCTGGGGTTTGGTCAGTTTTCACCACTACACTGGTCATTGCAGTTTGCTCACAGCAAACGAACCTAGTGTTGGTATTTGTGACTAGTACAATTTTGCTAATCATGGCATGGCGATACACAAACCCTTTCACCACGTTAAAATATCCTCACTTTGGAAGATATATATATATATATATATATATATATATGTGTGTGTGTGTGTGTGTGTGTGTGTGTACGTGTGTGTGTTTACGTGGGTGCGTGTGTGTTTGTCTTTATGTATGTGTGTCAGTCTGTATGTCTGTGTGTCTGTGTAGTTAACAAATTTCAGTGACCACTAAATGAAATACAGTATTCTAAAACTTTACTGGTGGTATTTTTGGTCCCACCTCCACCTTTCTCGTAATTCATTTCGAAAGGCCCAGTTTTCGCTGGTTCCCTAAAGTCAGGATTCCAAATATTGTTGGAATATCAGCTCATGTTACTCGGGTCACTTTTACTGGGAATTTTTTTCATGGTTTATTGATGGAAAAAAGTCCAGGAAATCCTTTTTTGTTTTAATTGGTATTTCAGGCTTATGGGGAAAAGGGATTTTTTTTTCATAAAGATAACTATTAATCTGTATATATATATATATATATATACATATATATATATATATATATATATATGTATATATATATATATATATATATATATATCTACAACGGTACTTACTCCAATTCTATATATATATATTTATCTACAACGGTACTTACTCCAATTTTGTGAGGTAACAAGTAATAAAAAACGAGGGGTACTCATCCGTGTTTGGTTTGAAAGTTTAAAGGTCGCTCATGAATGGCAGAGGCAAGGGACAGTGACATTGCCCTAGCAATCGGGACAATGCCCTAGAGACTGACCATATATTATTTGATCAGCACCTGGTTGGTACTACTATGGTGCCACAGCCCACCCTTCTCTGTTTTCCGTTACAAATAAGGTTTCACATGCCAAGTCCCCTACTGCCACTACCTCAGCGGTCTCCAATTTGACCCAAGGCAGCAACAAGGTCATTTCTATTCCTGGCACCGTCTTTTGCTTCTTCCATGCCTATCCTACTGTCACCTAGGGCGTCCTTCACTCCATCCATCCACACAAACCTTGGCCTTACTACTTGCACTTCTCCCATCAACTCTTGCTTCCATCACCTTTTTATTAAACGACCATTTTCCAGCCACCTCAACACATTTCTATCCATTCTAGCTGTTAATTAGTTTCTTACACCTTATTTCCTTTCTTCACTGGCTGCTTTCCCTGTAGGAGGACTTGGGCTTATACAGTAGTATCCGGCTTTTTCAACTAGGTTTATAAATTAGCTAATAATAATAATAATAATAATAATAATAATAATAATAATAATAATAATAATAATAATAATAATAATAATAATAATAATAATTCCATTCCGGACCATTACAATTGTATGGTTTTACAGGTTATGCATTAAACATAGAATATAAAACAAAAGATGAAAAGTTCTACCATATCTTAATCTTTCCAGACTTTTATATAGAATATTGCTGCCTTTCACAATGTTTATTAGGTTGCTTGCTTAGATAACTCTGTAATATTCTATGTTTTAAAACACAAGTAAAAGCACATACTGTATCGGTATATATATATATATATATATATATATATATATATATATATATATATATATATATATATATATATATACATTTAAGAAAATTTACAGTATGTACTACCTAGAAAAAATTGACTTTCCCTAAAACATTAAATTCTCTACCAGACAGAATGCTGCACATGGCTCTAGATTTAAAAAGCCTTCAACGCTTATTCCACACTATTTGGCCGTGTATGGCTGCAATTCAGACAGCTATCACAATTTGTAGAATAGAACGGGGAATTTACTCTGTCATTTCATTACTCCATTTTATTTTCGAATATCGTTGGTATTCCAATTATCTCTTGATCTACATTTTATGATTTCGTTCTAGTCAGCAGGATAAAGCAGATATTGTATAAAGTATAAATCCTAAAAGCAATGTAATATATTCTAAAATAAAGCAGTTATTCCGCAAACCATAATTCGAAAAGGAAAATGATAAATTCTAAAATAAAGCAGTTATTCTACAAACGATAAATCCTAAAAGCACAGTAGTAAATTCTAAAATAAAGCACAAACTATACGAACTTTAAATCCTAATAGCACGGTCATTATTCCTAAAAGCCCGATATTAGAAAATCTGATGCAACTATGACGTCCTCAGCGAGGCTATTTTGCCAAATATCACAACCATTTTACCAGCTATTCAAGCTGCAACAGGTAACCCAATGCTGAAGCCATTCACACAACCCTATCTTTTGCCAGTGGGGGGGGGGGGTGTTTGTTTGGGTCGATAACATAGCTAAAGAGGATGGGATCCTTCGGTGGCAAGAACTGTGCCTCAGATTGTTCATTTTCATTTCTTCTCTTTTATCTATTCTGGTTTATCTTCAAGTTATGTTTTCCGTATTACATTTTATAACTGGATAGTGTATGCGCCCGTCAAATATGACTGTTGAATATTTTGATATGCACACAATTGCATACACACAGATTCAACCTTTCCCACCCCCTTCCCGTTTTATAATTACAGCTTAATAGTTTGAGCAATTCGTTAGAGATTGTTGTTTTCCGATGGTTGCATGTCACTGAGGAAGGATATATATATATATATATATATATATATATATATATATATATATATATATATATATATATATATATATGCATATATATATATATATATATATATATATATGCATATATATATATATATATATATATATATATATATATATATATATTTATATATACATACACATACATATACCAAAGGCACTTCCCCCAATTTTGGGGGGTAGCCGACAACAACAAGAAACAAAACAAAAAGGGGACCTCTACTCTCTACGTTCCTCCAGCCTAACCAGGGACCCAGCCGAGTTCAGCTGGTACTGCTAGGGTGCCACAGCCCAACCTCCCACATTTCCACCACAGATGAAGCTTCATACTGCTGAGTCCCCTACTGCTGCTACCTCCGCGGTCATCTAAGGCACCGGAGGAAGCAGCAGGGCCTACCGGAACTGCGTCACAATCGCTCGCCATTCATTCCTATTTCTAGCACGCTCTCTTGCCTCTCTCACATCTATCCTCCTATCACCCAGAGCTTTCTTCACACCATCCATCCACCCAAACCTTGGCCTTCCTCTTGTACTTCTCCCATCAACTCTTGCATTCATCACCTTCTTTAGCAGACAGCCATTTTCCATTCTCTCCACATGGCCAAACCACCTCAACACATTCATATCCACTCTAGCCGCTAACTCATTTCTTACACCCGTTCTCACCCTCACCACTTCGTTCCTAACCCTATCTACTCGAGATACACCAGCCATACTCCTCAGACACTTCATCTCAAACACATTCAATTTCTGTCTCTCCATCACTTTCATTCCCCACAACTCCGATCCATACATCACAGTTGGTACAATCACTTTCTCATATAGAACTCTCTTTACATTCATGCCCAATCCTCTATTTTTACTACTCCCTTAACTGCCCCCAACACTTTGCAACCTTCATTCACTCTCTGACGTATATCTGCTTCCACTCCACCATTTGCTGCAACAACAGACCCCAAGTACTTAAACTGCTCCACCTCCTCAAGTAATTCTCCATTCAACATGACATTCAACCTTGCACCACCTTCCCTTCTCGTACATCTCATAACCTTACTCTTACCCACATTAACTCTCAACTTCCTTCTCTCACACACCCTTCCAAATTCTGTCACTAGTCGGTCAAGCTTCTCTTCTGTGTCAGCTACCAGTACAGTATCATCCGCAAACAACAACTGATTTACCTCCCATTCATGATCATTCTCGCCTACCAGTTTTAATCCTCGTCCAAGCACTCTGGCATTCACCTCTCTCACCACTCCATCAACATACAAGTTAAACAACCACGGCGACATCACACATCCCTGTCTCAGCCCCACTCTCACCGGAAACCAATCGCTCACCTCATTTCCTATTCTAACACATGCTTTACTACCTGTGTAGAAACTTTTCACTGCTTGCAACAACCTTCCACCAACTCCATATAACCTCATCACATTCCACATTGCTTCCCTATCAACTCTATCATATGCTTTCTCCAGATCCATAAACGCAACATACACCTCCTTACCTTTTGCTAAACATTTCTCGCATATCTGCCTAACTGTAAAAATCTGATTCATACAACCCCTACCTCTTCTAAAACCACCCTGTACTTCCAAGATTGCATTCTCTGTTTTATCCTTAATCCTATTAATCAGTATTCTACCATACACTTTTCCAACTACACTCAACAAACTAATACCTCTTGAATTACAACACTCATGCACATCTCCCTTACCCTTATATAGTGGTACAATACAAGCACAGACCCAATCTACTGGTACCATTGACAACACAAAACACATATTAAACAATCTCACCAACCATTCAAGTACAGTCACACCCCCTTCCTTCAACATCTCAGCTTTCACACCATCCATACCCGATGCTTTTCCTACTCTCGTTTCATCTAGTGCTCTCCTCACTTCCTCTATTGTAATCTCTCTCTCATTCTCATCTCCCATCACTGGCACCTCAACACCTGGAACCGCAATTATATCTGCCTCCCTATCATCCTCAACATTCAGCAAACTTTCAAAATATTCCGCCCACCTTTTCCTTGCCTCCTCTCCTTTTAACAACCTTCCATTTCCATCTTTCACTGTTTCTTCAATTCTTGCGCCGGCCTTCCTTACTCTCTTCACTTCTTTCCAAAACTTCTTCTTATTCTCTTCATATGACTGACCCAGTCCCTGACCCCACCTCAGGTCAGCTGCCCTCTTTGCCTCACGTACCTTGCGCTTTACTTCCACCTTTTGCTCTCTATATTTTTCATACTTCTCTATACTATTACTCTGCAGCCATTCTTCAAAAGCCCTCTTTTTCTCTTCCACTTTTACCTTCACTCCTTCATTCCACCATTCACTGCCCTTCCTCATGCTGCCTCCAACAACCTTCTTGCCACATACATCACTTGCAATCCCAACAAAATTTTCTTTTGCTAACTTCCACTCCTCCTCTAAATTACCAGTTTCTCTTACTCTCACCTCGTCATATGCCATTTTCAACCTTTCCTGATATTTACTTTTTACCCCCGGTTTTATTAGCTCTTCAACCCTCACTAGCTCCCTTTTACATCCACCTACTCTATTCCCCCACTCTTTTGCTACAACTAATTTTCCTTCCACCAAAAAATGATCAGACATACCGTTAGCCATACCCCTAAACATGTGCACGTCTTTCAATCTTCCAAACATTCTTTTCGTTATCAACACATAATCCATTAATGCCCTTTCTACTACTCTTCCATTTGCCACTCTTACCCATGTATACTTATTTTTATCTTTCTTTTTAAAAAAGCTAGCACTTATTACCATCTCTTGTTCAACACACATATCTACCAGTCTCTCACCACTCTCATTTTCACCTGGTACGCCATATTTCCCAATGACACCTTCTACCTCTCCAGCACCCACTCTAGCATTTAAGTCACCCATAACAACTACATAATTCCTTCTACCCAGTCCTTCTACACACCTAGTTAATTGATTCCAGAACTCATTCCGCTCTTCTTCACTTTTCTCACTACCTGGCCCATATATCTAAAAATATATATATA
>NC_090749.1:61795371-61797871 GCF_036898095.1 Palaemon carinicauda
CCATGATCCATCCTATCAGTGTAAGATCTCATTGTTACTTATTGTGATTTCCAGGAAACTCCTCAAGGCACCAGCCAACCTGTGAGATACTACCACTTTAAAGTTATTAGGACCTTTGAATGGCCAAAGAGTACTATATTTGGTCCCTCCCTTGTATGGCTCGTTTTTCCTTTGCCTACATATATAGCAAGTAGTGTGGTCTATTCTTTACACATTCTCCTCTTTCTTCATATATCTGCAAACACTAAGATGACTGGAAAATACTTCTAAACTACTTTCTGTTACTGTTCAATGGGTATTTTCCACTTGGTTAAGGTAGGAGAGACCCTTTTGCTACGGCAAGCAGCTCTTATAGAACAACACTCCAAAATCAGTCCATTGTTCTGTAGACTTAGGTAGTACCATATCCTATGTACCATGGTCTTCCATTGTCTTGAGTTTAGAGTTCTTTTGCTAGGGGGTGCGCTCAGGCATACTGCTGTTCTATCAGTTTCCTTATTTCTTTTCCTCACTGTGCTACTTTCCTTCTTGGAGCCCTGGGGCTTATAGCATCCTGCTTTTCCAAGAAGGGTTGTAGCTGAAGTAATAATAATAATAATAATAATAATAATAATAATAATAATAATAATAATAATAATAATAATAATAACAGAAGTTGTGGTGATAACGAGCAAACTGCGTTGACATTCATTGGTATACAACCATACAAATTCCAATCAAACCATTTATGGATTAGCTTCATTGATCGACATGCTTATTATCAATCACTAATCGCCGATAACGAATAAGTCTTTCTTTATATGTGGATACCAACCAGGTAATGTACATACAAATCGTTTGTAGGGTTTCATTTCTACCGAAATCACATAACTAAGTACCCCACCGACTCGAAAAGATTCTCATAGAAAATGGCAGTCAGTCAAGATTGGTCGTGATAACTTACCAAGTTTAATCAAGTGTTCAAATATGAGCTTTGATTAAGACCCTCATTGGATTCAATAGAATAACTTATTAGTTTTAGCTAAGAAAGGTAGAGGGGGGGAAGGGGGAGGGGATTAGGTCATTCGGCTTACCACCTTGAGAGAGGATTTGTAACCTGGGAAACTAATTATTGGAGATTTTGATAATTAAATAGTGCTCCTAATTCGTGGAAAAGGAGAGTAATATCAGAATGGGCCAAGATGGGTGGAATCCTGACCTATAGGACACTACCTACAGTCTCTAACTTCGATCTAAGGTACAGTTGGATACAAGAGTTACTGGCCCACCTCGCTCTCAGGAAGTGCACCCAGTCAGAGTCTTATTGCGCTGCTAGTAACCGAACCGATACAGTAGAGAGAGATACCAGAGACAATGAGCTTGGCTAAACATAAGAACTCTCTGCTCAGTAAGGTTGATACAGGTTGTACTTCCTCAGACCGAGGTGTGGCAGGATTTCCTGTATCCAACTGTACGTCTATTTTGCCTTTAGTTATAAGGGCATCAATTATGAGAGAATCAACTTGTTCCACACGGAAATATATACGCTCATACGTTTTAAGGTATAATATATATAATATAGATATTTAGCTCTTACTTTTTTTTATCTGTTTGGCAGATTTTAGATTAGTAATTCCTCTCTGTATGTTCAAGACAGCCGCAGTAGATGCTTGAGGTCCCCTCTATTATTACATTTACCTCTGTGCCTCTTTAGACCTAAGGAGTTACTTTGCCTCTTTGTAGTTGCAGAAGGTTTGCCCTATCCAAGAATAGATTTTGATGTTTTTAAGCGTAACAATATATATGTATATGTATATATATATATATATATATATATATATATATATATATATATATATATATATATATATATATGTGTGTGTGTGTGTGTGTGTGTGTGTGTATATATATCCATTAAGTGGAAATAACCTTCCGTAGTGGCGAAAGTGTTTGTGTATCGCTATGATCAGCAAAGCTGTACTAGTTAAGGGCACATATACTAAGTTGGTTTGCTGTGAGTAATCAGACTATAGTCTCCCACCTTCACCAATCTGCAGTGGCCAGAATGGTGATAAAAATAGCAAAACTCGAGACATGACTAAGGACATGTCTGAAGACTTTGTCCTACAGTGGAATGGAAACGCCTTTATCTGTTGTTGTTGTTGTTGGAAGGAAGTTGCGATACCAATGCCCTTCGCACCATAGCCACAGCAGTCAACTGACTACTCTTTCAATCCGACAACAGAGCTACGATGTAATCAAACGAATAATTCCTAAAAGTTTCCATTGCACGGTCCTCTTGTTAGTGATGAGAGTGTCATATGCACTACTAGAACTCAATATTAACAGCAAACTTGTGTATGCGACCCGTCAAAATTACATGTAGATGTTTAGATAGATAGGCACATGCACTCACACAGACTCAACCCTTCCACCCTCTCATTCTTGCCTAATTACAACACGGCAGGTTTGGCAAATTTTGAAAGATGATGGCTTCCTCGGGGACCCCTCTGGGAACCCC
>NC_090749.1:61800371-61807871 GCF_036898095.1 Palaemon carinicauda
TCAACCATTCCATTGGCAGCGGGGTTGTAGGCCGTTGTCTGATGTAAGGTGATGCCCCGGGAGATTCGCTAAGGATGTCCACAATTGAGAGGTGAAAGTTGTTCCCCTGTCGGAAGTGATATGCTCAGCGATACCAAATCTTGCAATCCATCCAGAGAGTAAGGCAGATGTACATGAGGTGGACGTTGCAGTTTCCATGGGAATGGCTTCAGGCCAACAAGTGGAGCGGTCGATGACGGTAAACAGATAACGATGTCTTTGTGATGTGGGTAGGGGGCCTAGAACGTCGACGTGAATGTGTGCGAAACGATGCTGAGGTTGAGGAAAGGTGCTCACTCTGGAATCTGTGTGTCGATGTACTTTGGAAGTTTGGCAAGAAGTACAGGCATGGACCTAATCCTTAGCTTCCTTAGAAATGCCGTGCTAAATGAACTTTGCCTTCAGCAGCTGTGCAGTAGAACGACACGAGGGATGTGAAAGGCCGTGAATGAAATCAAACACCTGCCATCGCATGGGAGCAGGAATCCAAGGTCGCGGTCTACCAATACTGACGTCACAGAGGAGGGTGGTGTTGGAGTCTTCGAGGGGAAAGTCTTCCCAACAGAGGGACGTGCAGGATGTCCTACATGCTTGATACTCTGGATCCTGTCATTGGGCTTCAGCCAGGGCGTTGTAATCCAATCCCAGTTAAACGGCAGCTAACGTGTTTCTTGACAGGGCATCGGCAACGGGATTCATTTTCCGAGGGACGTATTGAAGGGTGCAATTGTATTCAGCCACGGCGGAGAGATGTCGGCGTTGCCGGGCGGACCAGGCATCAGACTGTCGAGTAAAGGCGTGCACCAGAGGCATGTGGTCTGTGTGAATGACGAAGGGCGTACCTTCTAAGAAATGGCGAAAGTGACGGACAGCCAAGTGCACCGCCAGCAATTCTCGATCGAAGGTAGAATAACCCAATTCTGCCTTGGACAGTTTTCTTCTGAAGAAGGCCAATGGGTGTGGTGAGCCGTTGACCACCTGCTCGAGTACTGCACCAATAGCGACTTCGCTGGCATCGGTGGAGTAAAGGAGAGGGGCATGTCGTATAGGAAAAGTGAGCGCCGCAGCAGTTGATAGGGCCTTCTTTGCATTGCAGAAGGCTGCTTCTTGAAGAGGAACCCACTTCAGGTCCTTTGGCTTGCCCTTGAGGGAGGCGTAGAGGGGAGCAAGAGTGGGGGCAATGGCTGGCAGAAAATGGTAATAATAGTTGATTATGCCCAAGAATTCCTGCAGAGCTTTGACGGTCGAGGGCACGGGGAAGTTCTGAACGGCTGCTAGCTTCCCAGGGAGGGGGTGGACTCCTTCAGGAGTGATGCGGTGCCCTAAGAACGACACTTCGTTGGCGCCATAGGTTCACTTGTCGTACCGGACTACAAGGCCGTTTTATTGCAGGCGGTCGAGCACGATGCGCAGGTGATGGAGGTGTTCCTCTTTTGAGGAGGAGAACACAAGTATGTCGTCCACATAACATACACAGAAAGGGAGGTCCCCTAAGATGCCATCCATGAGACGTTGAAACGTGGCCCCAGCATTACGAAGGCCAAAACAGGAGTAATTGAAGGTGTATGTACTAAATGGAGTGGTGATGTCAGTCTTGGGGATGTCTTCTAGGTTCATAGGCACCTGATAATACCCCTTCAGGAGTTCGAGCGTAGAGAAAACCTTTGCTTTGTGCAGGTAGGACGTCACGTCGACAATGTTTGGGAGGGGGTAGTGTTCCGGTTCTGTTTGCATGTTCAGGCGCCTGTAATCCCCGCACTGACGGAGGGAGCCGTATCTCTTCAGATCGATGTGTAAGGGTGACGACCATGAGCTGGAGGCCTTTTGGCAAAGGCCCATTTCCTCTATTTCGGCGAACGTTTGTTTGGCGACTGCCAATCGTTCCGGTGCCCGATGTCTGCATTTTGCGAAGACTGGGGGTCCCGTCGTCTTGATATGGTGATAAATACCGTGCTTGGCAGGAACCGTGGGCGTTTGTCGAAGTTCTTGACGGAAAACTTACGGGTACGACGTGAGGAGGTGGGCGTAGGCATCCGTAGGTGCGCTAATGTGGAGAGCGAGGTTAGAAGGGGCGGGTTGAAGAGGTGTCGACAAGTACGAGTCTGCGTTGACCAATCGTCGGTGGGTGACATCGACCAGAAGGTGGAAATGAGAGAGGAAATACGCACCGAGGATTGGCAATGTGACGTCAGCAACGAGAAACTTCCAATTAAATTTACCGTTTCCGAATGATAATGTGAGGTTCTCGTAATAATAATAATTGTAATAATAATAATAATAATGATAATAACAATAATGATAATGATAATAATAATATCATTTAGTTAATATTCATTTTAAAATCCTAATGACTGCAAAGAATAAACAATGTCATTTTCCAATACTATTTGACTTTTAGCTTAAAATAGTTATACCATCTTCTTATCAAAGGCCGTTGGCTATCAGTAGAAATTAATTGGTAATAATCAACAATTTAAGCTGTAATTAACCAGCCTTGTCTGTTGTTTAATAGATACCGCTCATACTGAATGGAACTGCCAATTCAAGCAATGGTTTTAATTAACCAGTGGCTAGCAATTGAAATTCAAACTCAAACACTGCTATTAAACACCATTGTCTATTAGTAGAATGATATCATTAAACGATCCTTAGGTGTCACAGTGTGATTATTATTACAAAATAGAGGATTTAATGAACGGTAAAGGCAAATTACTGAACAGGGCCAGTTTAAGATTATACATTACCAATTTGTAGGTTGATAAGTTCTGATGAAAGAGTTTGTGTATAGCAATGGCCGATAGAGTTTTATTAACCAGGGCCACCCATACTATGTTGTTTTTCTGTGAGTGGTCAGAAGAAAATCTCCCGTCATCACCAAACAACAGTGACCAGCATTTTAATGAAACTAGGAAACCCATAATATGAATAACGACATGCCTGAGGTTTTTGTCCTACAGTGGACTAGAAACGGTTGTTGTTGTTGAGTTTTGAGTGACACACAACGAGACAGAGATAGGTTCCAAAACTAATTTCTGAAAATCAGAAAGATAGAAAAATAGTATTTTACCAAAATTAATGTCATGTTTTACTATGAAATCCCAAGCAGACTGGAATGGGATTTTGCATGATCTTTTGTGCTTGAATTGGTCACAATTATATAATAGTGTAGATCCTGTTGTCCCTTTGAATGAGAATCTAGTCAACATAATTGATAGGCGTATCCCTTCTCGTGTGCTAAGGTACCGAATGAAGGACAAACCGTGGTTCAATGATGATTGTAGACGTGCTTATTTGGAGAAGCAGGAGGCCTATCACCTTTGGAAGGGTAACAGATCAGATTTGACCTGGAACAACTATACTCAGCTTCGAGCTTTTGCTCAGAGAGTTTATGCCTCAACTGAAAAGGAGTACAATTTAATCATAAAGGAAACCCTCTCTGGTACAACTCAGGAACATAAATGGTGGTCTACCCTTAAATCTGCACTCTTTGGTGTAGATGCAACAGTTCCTCCTTTACTTAAACCAGATGGCTCCGTCACTCACTGTCCAAAGGAAAAGGCAACCCTTTTGGCTGATGTTTTTGACAGTAAACAGAGTAATGAAAAACTTGAACTTCCTCATTCCTGTTTTCCTGAGGCTAAACTAACTAGTTTAGCTTTTCGATCTCGTGAGATTAAAGCTCTGTTGATGGACCTTGATGCTTATGGAGGTGTAGACCCAAATGGTATTTTTCCTTTGTTTTTTATAAAGACAGCAGATTTCTTAGCTCCAAAGTTATCTGTTATTTTACGCAAGTTAGCAAGAAGAGGAGCTTTTAGCACTAGTTGGAGAATTGGTAATGTTACTCCTCTATGTAAATGTGTTTGTGGTAGCTCAAGTCCCACTGATTACCGCCCAATTTCCATAACTCCCATATTATCTAAAGTTTTTGAACGTCTTCTGGCAAAACGTCTTAATAGGTTTGCTGAAGGTAATCATCTATTCCCTAGTTTGCAATTTGGTTTTCGGAAAGGCCTTGGAGCATGTGATGCCCTTCTTACAATCTCCAATGCAGTACAGAAATCCCTTGATTGTGGTCGGGAAGTTCGTATGATTGGCCTTGATTTTAGTGCTGCCTTTGACCGTGTTAATCATGAGGCCCTTGTTTTCAAACTGAAACAGTTGGGAGTGGGTGGGTCGTTTCTTAGCATTATTATTGATTTTTTAAGTAGTAGATCTCAAAGAGTTGTTGTTGATGGGCACCATAGTGAGTATAGGAATGTGATATCTGGTGTTCCACAGGGTAGTGTTCTTGGCCCATTACTTTTCATACTATATACACATGACATGTGGTTTGGCCTAGAAAATAAGCTTGTTGCATATGCAGATGATGCTACTCTCTTTGCATCAATTCCATCCCCTGAATGTAGATCTGGGGTTGGTGAATCCCTTAATAGAGATTTAGCTAAAATTAGTGCATGGTGCAAATTATGGGGTATGAAGTTGAATCCTAACAAAACTCAAAGTATGATTGTAAGTAGGTCAAGGACGGTGGCTCCTCAACATCCGGATCTCAGTATTGATAATGTTTCTTTAAATTTGTATGACTCTTTCAAAATTTTAGGCGTGATTCTTGACAGCAAATTTACTTTTGAGAAACATATAAGGTCTGTGTCTTCTTCAATTGCACAAAAAATTGGCTTATTGAGAAAGTCTTTTAAGATATTCGGTGATCAATCTATTCTGAAGAAATGTTTTAATTCTTTTATTCTACCTTGTTTTGAGTATTGTTCTCCTGTCTGGTCTTCAGCTGCTGATTCTCATCTTAATTTGTTGGACAGAAACTTACGGTCTATTAAATTTCTTATTCCTGATCTAGATATTAATCTCTGGCACCGTCGATCAATTAGTTCATTATGCATGTTGCATAAGATTTTTCATAACTCTGACCATCCTTTACATTCAGATCTCCCTGGACAATTCTATCCTGTTCGTAATACTAGGCAGGCAGTTAATTCTAATAGCCAGGCCTTCTCCATCATAAGACTCAATACTATGCAGTACTCTAGAAGTTTTATTCCAGCTGTTACCAAGTTGTGGAATGATCTTCCTAATCGGGTTGTTGAATCAGTAGAACTTCAAAAGTTCAAAGTTGGAGCAAATGCTTTTTTGTTGACCAGGCGGACATGAGTCTTTTTATAGTTTATATATGACATATTTGTTGTTGACGTTGTTAATAGTTTATATATGATATATCTCTTTTGACATTACTTTTTTTTAGAATGATTTATTGTTAATTTGTTCTCTTCAGTTATTTATTTCCTTATTTCCTTTCCTCACTGGGCTATTTTTCCCTGTTGGAGCCCCTGGGCTTATAGCATCTTGCTTTTCCAATTAGGGTTGTAGCTTGGATAGTAATAATAATAATAATAATAATAATCCAAAGTCACCAGTATGAGTTGAAATAGGTTAGGCTGTTGCCATTCTGTCTTAGCCTAATTCAAAAATATTCATACTTGGAAGAGGTTAATCTGTTGCCATATTACCTTAGCCGAATTCGAAAGGATTCAGACTTCAAATGGTGAATCTGTTGTCATATTGTCGTACCCTGATTCAAAAGAATTCAGACTTGAAACTGGTGAAGCGGTTTCCATATTGCCTTACCCTTTTGCAAAAGAATTCAGATTTTGAAGAGGTAAAGCTGTTGCCAGATTGGTTTAATTCAATTCAAAAGAATTCTGACTTGAAACAGGTGAAGCTGTTGTCACATTGTCTTACCCTAATGCCAAAAGAAATCAGACTTGAAATATGTGAGACTGTTGCCATAATTGTCTCACCCTAATCCCTAAGGATTCAGAAATGAAAGGGGCAAAGCTGTTGCCATATTGTCTTGACCTATTTCAAAAGGATTCCGACATGAAAGAGGTGAGGCTGTTGCCATAGTGTATTAACCTAATTAAATTGAATTTAGACATTTAAGAGGTTAAGTTGTTGTCATATTTTCTTACTTTAATTCCAAAGAATACAGAATTTAAAGAGGTGAGGATGTTGCTATACTGTTTTACCCTAATTCAAAAGGATGCCGACTTAAAAGAGGTGAGTCTGTTCCAATATTGTCTTAGCCTAATTCAAAAGAATTTAAACTTTTAAGAGGTGAAGCTATTGCCATATTGTCATACTTTAACTTAAAAAGTGCAAACTAGAAAGAGGTGACAAGGCTGATATATTGTCTTACACTAATTCAAAAGGATTCAGACTTGAAATGTGGGAGGCAGTTGCCAAATTGTCTTAGCCTAATTCAAAAGTATTCAAACTTGAAAGAAGTGGGGCTGTTGCTATATTGTTCTAACCTATTTCAAAAGGATTACGAATTGAAAGAGGTGAAGCTGTTGCCATATTTTTTTAGATTAATTCAAAAGAATTCAGACTGGAAAGACATGAATCTGTTGCCATATTGTCTTAAACTAATTCAAAAGGATTCAGATTTGAAACAGGTTGGGCTGTTGCCATATTGTCTTACCCAAATTCAAAAGGATTCAGAATTAAAAGAGGTGAGGCTTCTGCCGTTTTGTCTTAGCCTATTTTAAAAGGATTCATCCTTTAAATATGTGAGACTGTTGACATATTGTTTAGCCATATTCAAAGGGATTCAGACTTGAGGGGGATGAGGTTATTACAATATTGTCTTAGCCTAATTTCTTAGAATTAAGACTAGAAAGATGTGAAGCTGTTGCCATCTTGTCATATTTTAAAAGGATTCAAACTTGAAAAAGGTGAGGCTGTTGCCGTATTGTCTTAGGCTAATTCAAAAGGATTTATAGTTGAAAGAGGTGACGCAGTTTCCATAGTGTCTTGGGTTAATTCAAAAGATACAGACTTTAAAATGTTCAGGCTATTACTTTATTGTCTTAATCGTTACAGACTTGAAAGAGGTGAGACTGTTGCCATATTGTCTTACTCTAATTCAAAAGGATTCCGACTTGAAAGAGGTGAATTTGTTGCCATATTGCCTTAGCCTAATTCATTGCTTGTTAGACAAAAATATGATAATCCGGTAGAAGTGCCATTTATTGTCTCGCTTATGGGGGGGTTGCCATATATTTCCTTATATCAACCATCTGTTGAGTAATGTTTTAATGACAAGGTAACAAAACTTGCCCGGTCGCTAATCAAAGGTAAGTCTCAACCTCTTTGATGATGAACTAGAGTCTCAAGTATTTCAAAAGGTAATCAGAGGAAACTTTACTGAAAAAATATTTCTCCGATGGGAAGTCCCTTTTTTTATTTTATTTTGTTTTGACGGATTGAGATCTGAAAACTTTTCATTTTTTTTTCTCGAAGAGCCGTGGAAAGTTCCCTACTAACTTTTCCTCATGAGCTTACTTTTTTTTAGGGTCAGCGGGTTAAAATCCTTGCTCCCACCCTCCAAAAAATGTATGTAAATAAAATTTTTTTTTCCAACAAATTAATATTTTATTGTCT
>NC_090749.1:61822871-61827871 GCF_036898095.1 Palaemon carinicauda
TTAAAAACTGACGTCTTTTGAGAACTGCAGGGTATTCTAAAAAGGTAATTAGATTAGGTATTTTTAAAAAGTGAAGCATTTTAAAACTTAACATTTTAAAAATGTGATATATTTTAAAAGGGTGAGATGCATTTAAACTGAGGTATTATAAAATGACGAGGCATTTCAAAAACAAAAAGGAGGTATTTAGAAAATATGAGGTATTTTCAAAAGGCTCCCTGCGAACATTGCCCATAATTTTCATACGATATTTAAGCATTTAATATCCTCTTACCCTGTTAATGCCGCCAGTGCACCTCACGCAGATAACTGTAAGCATTAATTGAGATTCTTTACAACGTTCCGTCGAGTACAGCCGCTCCTATTTTATAGCCTTCTATCAATTCGCTGCAATTGTGCCATAAATGGACTCACTGGCCCCATCACCGGGCTATGGAGTCTTAATATTTTAAATAATGTGAAATTCCACTAACAACAATTAGATAAATTTGTATAACCCAAAAAATTAAACTTGGGAAAGCATTTCCTAATAAGTTTTTCTGAAAAACTATTTAGATAGAAAATAGATAAATATGATCCTAAATTGATTATTATATGATACTAAATTGTATCTTTTCGGTCATTTAAAGAGATGTTGTTTATTGATCTCAGGTGTGAGTGGCCTATTGAAATGGATGCCATAATTAGTAGACCTAATTACTTGTGCTAGAATTAAGGGAGCAAAATACAACGGCCTGACATTGCAGCTTTAACTTTAAGGGGGATGGAATAGACCCTGTATACCTTGTGAAGGGATTTGGAGAACACTTCTCAAATTAAAAGCATACGGGATAGATTTAAAGGTTTTAAGGCTGGTCATGAATGGCAGAGGCAAGGGACAATGCCATAGAGACTGACCATATGCACATATAATTAGCGCCCAAGCCCCCTCTTCACCCAAGCTAGGATCAATGAGGTCTAGGCAATGGCTGCTGATGACTCAGCAGATAGACGTATAGGTTCCCCCAAACTCCCGGTTGCATTAACTAAAGCAACTAACGAATTTGAGCGGGACTCGAACCCCAGTCTGGCCTTAACCAGTCAGGGATGTTACCACATCGGCCACCAGACCCACTTAATGGCTGAACTAAATCATATGGGAGAGAAAAAAACATATTTATGCGTTTTAACCTATTGGAAATGTCCCTGCCTGACGATGTGCCGTCCTGGGGTTCGAGTTCCGCTCAAGCTTGATAGTTTTTTTGTAGTGTCTGCAACCTAACTATCCTTGTGAGCTGAGGATAGAGGGTTTAGAGGAGCCTATAGGTCTACCTGTGTAAATAGCTTGGCTGGAGAGGTGGCTTGGGCCCTGATGATAAGCATGTATGGTCAGTCTGTAGGGCAATGTCACCCTCCTTTGCCACTGCTATTCATGAGTGACTTTTAAACCTGTCAAATGTGAAGAAGGGGCCGTTAAGTAGGTATAGTGTGAAAGAAGGAAAGTGAAAATGACAGGATATGAAAAACAAGGGTAAGACCCATCTGTTCTATTCTACCATTTGAAGGATTATATAAAAGTAGGATGAAATCAGTCGAAGTATATTAATATTTAGTTTATGAATAAATTCCAAATCCTTTTAGATTGAATTTAAATTTTGCGTGGATTTTTTTTTTTTTTTTTTTTTTTTTGTGAATTAAGTCAAGATCGAGTTAATTTCACCGCTAAATCTTGACTCTTTTATGTTTTATCTCCACATTGTTAAAGTCTACAGTATGTTCACAATGCTTTATGAGATCTGTTTTATTATTATTATTATTATTATTATTATTATTATTATTATTATTATTATTATTGTTGTTGTTGTTGTTGTTGTTGTTATCATTATCATTATATTTGTTTTTATTATTATTATTATTATTATTATTATTATTATTATTATTATTATTATTATTATTGTTGTTGTTGTTGTTATCATTATCATTATTTTTGTTTTTATCATTTATATTATTATTATTATTATTATTATTATTATTATTGATAATATTATTATTCTTATTTTTAGCCAAGCTACAACCTTAGTTGGAAGAGCAGGGTGCCATATGCCTTATAAGGTTTCGAACAGGGAAAAATATTCCAGTGAGGGAAGGAAATAAGGAAATAAATAAACTGCAAGAGAAATAATGCCTGATTGATATGAAATATTTTATGATTAGTGAAAATGTCATTTGCTGTCACGTTATAAACCCATCTATCACAATCTTGTCTTTAAAATGGTATTTTTTCTATTTGAAATATATACTCATATAAAATCTCTATATTAAAATTCAACCTACAGCCATAAATATGAACATTAAATTTCTCAGGATAACTCTCTCTCTCTCTCTCTCTCTCTCTCTCTCTCTCTCTCTCTCTCTCTCTCTCTCTCTCTCCATGACCTGGAAACAAATATTGTTTCCACTGATAATAATAACAGCATTCATCGTTGGATCCTTGTAGCGATATCTCCTAAGCTCCACTGCTCAGGATAAGCCGTAATGTTTCTCAGTTTTTTGTGGATTAGAATAAGAATATCTTAGCGTCAGATTTAGGAGTTTATATGAGCTGGAAAGAAGCATTACCGTTATTTACATTCCCCGCAAAAAAAGAGCGTTTTCTTTTCCAGGATAGCGGGTGTTGGTAGGGCCGAATGAGCCATAAAGACTATAAAGGTTTAGTTTTTCATAACGTCAAAAATAGACGACTCATTTTGCATTCATTAATCGTACACTGGGATAAAAGGGTTCCACTAAAAGTTTTTTTCCATTATATAACTGATTCAGGGTTACTTGTTAATGTGTACATATGTGGTCGCATATTGGATACGTCTCTGCCTGACAGTCTGCTGGATGGGAGTTAGGTAACGGCTGTATCCCGATAGTTTTTAGTAGTGTCTGCAACTTGTGAGCAAGGGATGGTGGAGGGAGGAGGCTTTAGTTTAACAGCCATTGTCTAGTCCTCCCTGGTTTCAGCTTAGGTGGAGATGGGCTTGGGCACCTGTTATGTATGTATGGTCAGTTTCTAGTGCATTCTTTTCTTCCCTACTCCTACTATTCATGAGCAACCTTTAAACCTTTAGAAAAAAGTTTTGTATGTGCAGGGATTTTTGTAGTGTTGAGAGGGGATGATATGAATGGTTAATATCCTTATAAATCTGCCTTTCTTTAGTTGAACAAAGCTGCTAATATTCTACCTGGTAGTAGGTCGAATGTGATGGATGATACACTAACGAAAAAGGGCATTGACTTAGGTACTGCTTTCCAAAAAATCACCAATTTGGTAAAGTGACTTTCTCAGAGAATAAAAGATGATTAGGGGAAAGTAATTTCTATGTGACTGATGCTGACAGTTCTCCTCCTGTGTAGATATATGTAGCGACTGAGGTTAGGGAAGTTTTACTGCATTTAGGTTCATCTACGAAGCATTATTTATAGGAGAAATGCAACATCTCATATAAAGCTTGGTATTTTTGCATTCACTGCTCGATAAGGAAAAAGGCCTTTTATATATATATATATACATATATATATATATATATATATATATATATATATATATATATATATATATGTTTTTTCAAAAAGGCCCATAAAAGAAACACAGGAAATATGAATAAATCACACTATATTTCGGTCAATAAACATCGACCCTCTTCAGGATGTAAAGTACAAGTGAGGCTTACAGTGGAGAGTGACGGTTTATATATGAAAGCAAAAGGGTGTGTTCAATTGTTCTATAGTTGTTATAATTGCTGGAAGGATTAGCCAAATTTAATTACATCCAGGTGCGTGTTCTTATTGTTGAGCCGCTTGGAGGAAGTCTTGACCTCTGATGCATGTCTGGTGGCCGGTCTCCGTGGATTATCTTCTTAATGATAGGGTTGAGAAGAGTATTGTCCACTGTGTCAGCTTTCCATTGGCCCCCACATAGGTTCATTGTGTTTGATTGATTTATGATGGCTGATTCCAGGATTTTCCTTCTGTACGGACAGGTACTCTTAAAAAGCAAAGACGACTCACTCCAGTTAATCTGGTGCCCTAAATCCCTAAGGTGAATGAAAATCCCCGAGTTTTCATACCCATATCTAACAGATCTTTTGTGTTCGGATAATCTTTGAGATAGCGAACGGCCAGTTTGCCCAACGTACACTTTTTCACAATCCCTGCATGGTACTTTGTAAACGCCGGATTCTATCTCTCTTTTATTTTGATAAACATTAATAAGGGCGCTTCCTATGGTCTTTGGATATGAAAAAACAAAGGGGTTCTCAGTTTTGATATGATTTGTTATATTTTTAATACCTTCTATATATGGGAGTTTTATCTTATTTTTAAAATCTCTTTGGTTAGTAACATCATGATCTTTATAATATATCGTGTTGGCTTTGTTGATGGCCTTTTCTATGACATACGTCGGGTAGAATAGCTGGGCGAGTTGTTTACGGATGATTTCAAATTCTTTATTTAGGTAGGCTGGGGAACAAATTCTCAAACCTCTAAGAAATAGATTGCAAGCTACTCCAATTTTTACAGAAATGTCGTGATAACTAAAAAAATGAATGTAGGAAATAGAGAAAGTTGGTTTTCTATACACAGTAAAATTATACCCCGTCGATTCCCTTATAATTAGTATGTCCAAAAAAGCTAATTTTCCATCTTTTTCCCATTCAGTTTTAAATTTTATGCTAGGGACTAGGGAATTTAGATTATTGAAAAATATATTGAAATCTCCCCAGCTATCATCCCAATATGTGAAAATGTCATCAACATAGCGTTGCCAAACCATGTTTGTAGGTTTAATTGTTGTTAAAATTTCTGTTTCAAAGTATTCCATGTAGAGGTTAGCTAAAATTGGAGATAACGGGCTGCCCATACTACAACCAAATTTCTGTTTGTAAAAATTTCCATTGAAAGAGAAAACGTTATTTGACACGCTTAGTTTAATTAACTTAATTGTTTTTTCAATACCGAGGGGGAAGTGATCT
>NC_090749.1:61832871-61835371 GCF_036898095.1 Palaemon carinicauda
CTGGCCATATGACCAGCGCCCAAGCCCAGTCTCCACCGAAGCTAGTACCAAGGAGGGCCAGGCAATGGCTGCTGTTGACTCAACAGATAGGCCTATAGGCTCCTTCAATCCCCCCAACCTTATCTCACAACGATGGTGAAGTTCCATCGACCAAAGAAACTGTTGAGTTTCTTTGGCGTTCACCAGTCAGAGACGTTACCACATCGGTCGTCACAACCTTTGAGGATATATTTCCTATTTCAGTTTAATTGTATTTGAATTTTTTTTATGATATTTATTTAATTTTTACTCTTTTTGTTAAACATACTTCTTTTATCTCGTCATTCGGTATTTTATAAATAAGATTACTATAACTTTTACTCATCCAGTTGAGTTACTGCATCAATTATATATCTTGCCATTCGATATTTTATAAACAAAATAAATATTATTGTCAACCTTCCAGGTAACTGCTTACTTCATTTTTCTTGCCAATGGTATTTTAAAAAATGAAATTTATTTTAAATACTCTTCCAGTTAACTGTATACTTCCTTTTTTTTCGCCAATGGTATTTTGTGAATAAAATTTGTATTATTTTCAACCTTCCAGGTAACTGCATAAGTCATTTTTCCATCCAATGGTATTTTAAAAATAAAATCAATTTTAATTTTTCCTCTTCTAGTTAACTGCTTCATTTATCTCGCCGTTCGATATTTTATAAACCAAATTTAACATTATATTTACTCTTCCAGGTACCTGCTTATTTAATTTTTAACGCCAATGGTATTTTAAGGAATAGAATTTATTTCATTTTCACTCTTAAAGTTAACTGCTTACTTCATGTATCTGGCCATTTAATACCCATTCACAGAAATGAGTTCTTTATATGACCTTACTGTCTCACGCACACACACATTCCCAATCCTCGGTAGCTGCAGCGGTGCCATTTTTCTCATAAACTCCCTCAAATCCTTCAGAGTCAATTAGGCGGAAAGCGTTCTCTGGGGCTAATCCTTGCTGGCACAAATCCCAATGAAAAGAGATTCCTTTGGCAGGAATTGTCGCCGGCTTCATCACATAAGTATAATTTTGACTTCATCTCCTCGTAAGCGTTTCCACGTGTGTGTAGATTGGGTAAATGACAGGTTTTTGAATATCTCTCTCTCTCTCTCTCTCTCTCTCTCTCTCTCTCTCTCTCTCTCTCTCTCTCTCTCTCTCTCTCTCTCTGTTTCCACAGGACACGAGACCGAAATTAAAAGAAGGATAAGCATTGGATGGAGAGCTTTTTGAAAACAAAAGGATATTATGAAAATTAAAATGCCGCTTTCTTTAAAAAGATAAGTATTTAATCAGATGGTCCTACTAGTATTGACTTAAGAATTAGAAACTATAGCCACAGGACATCAGACCGAGATTAAAGGAAGAATAAGCATGGGATGAAGAGCTTTTGGAAAACAAAAAGAGATCATGAAAGGTAAAATGCCACGTTCTATAAAGAGAAAGGTATTCAATTAGATGGTCTTACCAGTATTAACTTATGCATCAGAAATTTGAAGCCTTACTAAAGCCTTAGAACATAAGCAAGTTATAACTCAATGGAAAGAATGATGATGGAAATAACACCAAGAGACAGAAAAAGAGCAATATGGATACCAAAAGCAAACTAAAGTAGAGGATATTCTTACTACTTACTATAAAAATAAATGGAGGTGGGCAGGATATATAATGAGAATGACAGACAATAGATGTACAGAAAAATAAGAAAATGGGTCCCTAGAGATTGCAAAAGAAGTATGAGAAGACAGAGAAGATAATGGATTGACGAGCTACTAACAGTATTGTATATAGACTGGCATAGAAAGACCATAAACATGTGTCTGTATAATGACATGTCCGAGGACTATCAACGGATGATGATAATATGTATGAGTGTATATTTCCATGGATATGTGTGTCAGTGCTAGGGCAAGGATTAATATGCACTTTGATCAGGTACGCTTTGTTGGAAATCATCAATTTCTCTAGTTATAAAATTTATAGTCAGATTAACAGGGTTATTAATTACTAGCTATTGGAGGGATGCTGTAGAGTTATTTATTGGTAAAGTAAAGCAGATGTTAGAATTACTGATAGGGGAAGAATGCATCAGGTGTGTATGTAACAGATGCGAAAAGTTTTAAATGGAAATGAAAATTGTGTATTTTCCCTTCATATCCTTAAGAAAGAGCTCAGGAGAAACTTGAAAAGAGGAAACGCAAATGGTGATAAGAGTATCGTAAAGAAAAATTACTATAATGGAATATAAGCATTTTTATCTGGGAAACCTTAACGTGGTCAAAGTGTGTATTTATTATCATGATCAGGAAAGCTGTACTAGTCAGGGCCCCCACATTTGGCTGGTTAGGTGTGAGCGATTAAACTAAAGTGTCCCACCATCACCAGTCCGCAGTGGTCAGCGTGGGGCTGAAAACTAGCCAAACCCTAGACATGAATTAACGTGGCTAAGGCCTTTGTCCTGAG
>NC_090749.1:61840371-61842034 GCF_036898095.1 Palaemon carinicauda
ATATATATATATATATATATATATATATATACATATAAATATATTCATATATATATATATATATATATATATATATATATATATATATATATATATATATATATTTATATATTTATATATATAGTGTATATATGTGTACAATTTTATATGGATTAATCATATGAACAGATAGATAGAAAGGTAAATAGATGGCAATAGATGTGCTCTTACATTAATACCAAGCATCAACATAAAACACATAAACTATGCCAAAGTACATGGCCGTCTAATGACCCCCTCCCCACCTTTTATTATCCTTACAGACAGGTCAGATTAATGGCATGCACCTCCCCCTTCCATCCCCTTCCCCAAACCCCCTTAAAAAAGGGTCCCCCGGGGTATGCAAGCATAATTGGGCAAAGAGGAAGAAGGGCCTGACCGCTGGCATAATGGAAGCCCTGGGCGGGAATAACAATATGTCAGCCCGTGTTGCATTATGAAAGGGGCAACATGAGTTGTAACCGGGAGGTGAGGTAACAAAATTACCTCATTCATCATGTTGCTGCTGCCCCCCCCCCCCCTCTCTCTCTCTCTCTCTCTCTCTCTCTCTCTCTCTCTCTCTCTCTCTCTCTCTCTCGTTGAAAATTAAATTACTGAAAAAGATGGCTAAACTATATCAATAATGAAATGTGGGTTGTAATTACTGTGGAATTTTATGACGTAATGTTTTTAATCTCTCTCTCTCTCTCTCTCTCTCTCTCTCTCTCTCTCTCTCTCTCTCTCTCTCTCTCTCTCCTTGGAACAGAAACCCAGCGGATGTAATGAACTGTAACATGGTAAACGAATTCAAGAATATGACAAGATCATATAAACTATAAATGTTTAAACAAATTCGCTCAACCCATGTGTAATTGAAGTTTCCGAGGATGAACTCAAAAGTCTTCGAGACATCCAAAATCCTTGCCCCTCTCTTTATTAAACAAACGAACAAACAAACAGAAACCAATGATTATTCTTTTATTTACAAAACAGCTGTTTCTTACGACTGGATCAAATTGTCCCTCACCCACGAATTTCGCGGTGCTTAAACCCCAATACCCCGGCGCTTTATTATGCTCCTCAAAGAACCAAGGTTTTTATTTATATGTAATTTGGCGAAGAAAATCACAATAACAGGTGGTGATTTACGATAATCTGAGGCAGAGAGTAAATGACCATAATATCTCAGTCTCGGTTTTCCCGTAACAGAATCAGAATTAGGATCTGCAATTATCTTTTTAGAGAGAGAGAGAGAGAGAGAGAGAGAGAGAGAGAGAGAGAGAGAGAGAGGGGGGGGGGGGCGCTCCTTTATGTCAATAAATTCGTCTCATATTATGTGGTCTTGGTTTTGTCGATTTGTGCTCTTCAATATTTTCTTTTCTTTTTTCCTAATGACGTGTAGGCATTAAAGAATTGCCATATTTTCTTCTGTGTTGATATACTGGGATCTGTTGAGCTGTTTAATTCATTTTTAGGATGTATTTTATTTAGAGTGGTCAAATAATAATATTTTATATATTATTTCTTGAATTATTTGTTTACATCTGTTAAAGTTAAATGTCCGTCAGGTGTGGAAATAACAAATGCAACCATTTCTAGTCCACGGCACGACAAAGAAATCAGACATGTCCATATTCATGGTTAT
>NC_090749.1:61842534-61845034 GCF_036898095.1 Palaemon carinicauda
ATATGCAAACCTTACAACCAAGAGAGGTATTCCCACTAGGAAAGGAAAAAAAAAATATATATATATAGATATATATATATATATATATATATATATATATATATATATATATATATATATATATATATATAATATATATATATATATATATATGTATATATATAATTATAATATACGAGTATATATATATATATATATATATATATATATATTTATATGTATAAATATATATATATATATATAATTTATATATATACTAGAAAATATATAAATATGTATATATATATATATATATTATATATATATATATATTTATATATATATATATGTATATATATATATATATATAATTCATAAATTTATATATAATATATATTTATATATATATATATATATATATATATATATATATATATAGACATATATAAATATATATATATATATAGGCTATATATATATATAAATATATATATATATACATATATATACATATATATATACATATATATATATATACATATATATATATATATATATACTATATATATATATATATATATATATAATATATTATATATATATATATATAAGGCCTTTTTCCTTATCGCGCAGTGAATCCAAAAATACCAAGCTGTATATGAGAGAGAGAGAGAGAGAGAGAGAGATTTATCCTGAGAAATTTAATGTTCATATTTATGGCAGTAGGTTGAATTTTAATATAAAAATTTCATATGAGTATACATTTCAAATAGAAAAAAATACATTTTTAAACACAAGATTGTGATAGATGGGTTTATAACGTGACAGCAAATGACGTTTTTACTGATCATAAAATATCTTATATCAATCATGCGTTATTTCTCTTGCAGTTTATTTCCTTATTTCCTTCTCTCACTGAAATATATTTCCCTGTTCGAAACCTTATAGGGCATATAGCACCCTGCTCTTCCAACTAAGGTTGTAGCTTGGCTAATAATAATTATAATAATAATAATAATAATAATAATAATAATAATAATGACAACCAATAATAATAATAATAATAATAATAATAATATTAATAATAATATAAATAATAATAATAAAATAGATCTCGTAAGCATTGTGAACATATTGTAGACTTTAACAATGTGGAGATTAAACATAAAAGAGTCAAGATTTAGCGGTGAAATTAACTCGATCTTGACTTAATTCATAAAAAAAAAATGTGCCCAAAATTTAAATTTAATCTAAAAGGATTTGGAATTTGTTCATAAACTAGATATTAATATACTTCGACTGATTTCATCTTACTTTTATATAATCCTTTAAAATGGTAGAATAGAACAGATGGGCCCTTACCTTTGTTTTTCATATCCTGTGATTTTCACTTTCCTTCTTTTACACTATACCTACTTAACGGCCCCTTTCTTCACATTTGGACAGGTTTTAAAAGTCGCTCATGAATAGCAGAGGCAAAGGAGGGTGACATTGCCCTACAGTTACTGACCATACATACTTATCATCAGGGCCCAAGCCACCTCTCCACCCAAGCTATTTACACAGGTAGACCTATAGGCTCCTCTAAACCCTCTATCCTCAGCTGACAAGGATGGTTAGGTTGCAAGACACTACAAAAAACTATCAAGCTTGAGCGGAACTCGAACCCCAGTCCGGGCATATCGTTAGGCAGGGACATTTCCAATAGGTTAAAACGCGTAAATATGTTTTTTTCTCTCCCATAAGATTTAGTTCAGCCATTAAGTGGGTCTGGTGGCCGATGTGGTAACGTTCCCTGACTGGTTAAGGCCAGACTGGGGTTCGAGTCCCGCTCAAATTCGTTAGTTTCTTTAGTTAATGCAACCTCACCATCCTTGTGAGCTAAGGGATGGGAGTTTGGGGGGAGCCTATACGTCTATCTGCTGAGTCATCAGCAGCCATTGCCTAGACCTCATTGATCCTAGCTTGGGTGAAGAGGGGGCTTGGGCGCTAATTTATATGTGCATATGGTCAGTCTCTATAGCATTGTCCCTTGCCTCTGCCATTCATAACCAGCCTTTAAAACCTTTAAATCTATCCCGTATGCTTTTAATTTGAAGTGTTCTCCAAATCCCTTCACAAGGTATACAGGGTCTATTACATCCCCCTTAAAGTTGAAGCTGCAATGTCAGGCCGTTGTATTTTTGCTCCCTTGATTATAGCACAAGTAATTAGGTCTACTAATTATGGCATCCCCTTCAATAGGCCCTCAATTAAAAAGCACTCACACCCTGAGATCAATAAACAACATCTCTTTAAATGACCCAAAAGATACAATTTAGTATCATATATTAATCAATTTAGGATCATTTATTTATCTATTTTCCATTTAAATAATTTTTCAGAAAAACTTATTAGGAAATGCTTTCCCAAGTTTAATTTTTTGGGTTATACAAATTTATCTAATTGTTGTTAGTGGAATTTCACATTATTTAGAATATTAAGACTCCATAGCCCGGTGATGGGGCCAGTGAGTCCATTT
>NC_090749.1:61860034-61862534 GCF_036898095.1 Palaemon carinicauda
AATGCCACTTCTACAGGACTATCCTCTTTCTGTCTCATAAGCAACGAATTAGGCTAGGGCAATATGGCAACAACTTCACCTATTTCAAGTTGGAATCCTTTAGAATTAGGATAAAAAAATATTGAAACAGTATCATCTCTTTCAAGCCCTAATCCTTTTGAATTATGGTAAGACAATATGGCAAAAGACTTACCTCTTTCAAGTCTGAATGCTTTTGAATTCGAGTAAAAAATATGTCAACAGGCATAGGATAAGACAATATGACAACATCATCACCTTTTTAAGTATGTACTTTTGAATTAGAGTAAAATAATATGACAACAGCCTCACCTCTTTCAAGTCTGTAACTATAAAGATGATATGGCAACAGCCTGAACATTTTTAAGTCTGTATCTTTTGAATTAACCCAAGACACTATGGCAACAGCGTCACCTCTTTCAACTATAAATCATTTTGAATTAGCTCAAGAAAATATGGCAGCAGCCTCACCTCTTTTAAGTAGGAATCCATTTAGAAAAGAGTATGACAATATGGCAACAGCTTCACATCTTTCTAGTCTAAATTCAATTAAATTAAGCTAAGACAATATTGTAACAACCTCATCCCTTTCAAGTCTGAATCTCTTTGAATATGGCTAAACAAAATGGCAACAGTCTCACATATTTCAAGTCTGAATCCTTTTGAAATAGGTTAAGACAAAACAGCAGAAGCCTCACCTCATTTAATTCAGAATTCTTTGAATTTGGGTAAGACAATATGGCAAAAGATCAACCTGTTTCAAATCTGAATCCTTTTGAATTAGTGTAAGACAATATAACAACAGATTCGTGTCTTTCCTGTCTGGATTCTTTTGAATTAATCTAAAAAAAACTATCGCTACAGCTTCACCTCTTTCAATTCGGAATCCTTTTGAAATAAGTTAGGACAATATAGTAACAGCCCCACTTCTTTTAAGTTTGAATCCTTTTGAATTAGGCTAAGACAATTTGGAATCTGCCTCACATATTTCAATTCTGAATCCTTTTGAATTAATGTAAGACAATATATCAACCGTCTCACCTCTTTCTGGTCTGCACTTTTTGAATTAGAGTAAGACAATATGGCAATAGCTTTACCCCTTAAAAGTCTAAATTCTTTTGAATTAAGCGAAGACAATATGGCAACAGTCTCACCTCTTTCAAGTCGGTATCCTTTGGAATTATGGTAAAACAATATAGCAACATTCTCACTTCTTTCAATTCTGTATTCTTTGGAATTGAAGTAAGACAATATGGCAACAACTTCACCTCTTAAATGTCTAAATTCAATTTAATTAGGCTAAGACAAAATGGCAACAGCCTCACCTCTTTCATGTCGGAATCCTTTTGAAATAGGTCAAGACAATATGGCAACAGCTTTGCCCCTTTCATTTCTGAATCCTTAGGGATTAAGGTGAGACAATTATGGCGACAGTCTCACATATTTCAAGTCTGATTTTTTTTGCATTAGGGTAAGACAATGTGGCAACAGCTTCACCTGTTTCAAGTCAGAATTCTTTTGAATTAAATTAAACAAATACGGCAACAGCTTTAGTTCTTAAAAATCTGAATTATTTTGCAATAGGGTAAGGAAATATGGAAAAAGCTTCACCTGTTTCAAGTCTGAATTTTATTGAATTAGGGCACGACAATATGACAACAGATTCACCATTTGAAGTGTGTGAATCCTTTTGAATTAGGCTAAGGCAATATGGCAACAGATTCACCTCTTCCAAGTATGAATACTTTTGAATTAGGCTAAGACAATATGACAACAACCTAACCTATTTCAACTCATACCGGTGACCTTGGAATAGTAAAACATGACATTGATTTTGGTACAATACTATTTTTCTATCTATCTGATTTTCAGAAATTAGTTTTGGAACCCATCTCTGTTTCGTTGTGTGTCAGTCAAAAACTCTACAACAACAACCGTTTCTAGTCCACTGTAGGACAAAGAACTCAGGCATGTCCTTATTCATATCAGGGGTTTCCTGTCGTTTGCTGATGGCGGGATATTTTCGTCTGACCACTCACAGCAATTATGGGTGACCATGGTTAATAAACCTTTACTGACCATTGCTATACACAAACTCTTTCACCACGTTGTTATTCCCACTCAGAACTTATCAACCCACAAATTTGTAATGCATTATTTTGAAATGCCCCTGTTCAGTATATTGCCTTAACCAGTTCAATAAGTCCTCTATTTTGTAATAAAAATCACACTGTAACACATAAGGATTGTTTAATAATAGCTATCTTCTAATAGGCAATGATGCTTAATAGCAGTGTTAAGCTTGCCATGGACTGAGCCCGAACGGACACGCCCGAACAGAACCGAAACGTCCGATAGAGATCGAAAGCATACATTCTTACCCGACTGTGCACACTGGGCCAGAACAGAACGGAACCGACGTGCCAGAACAGAAAGGAACAGGCGCAGTATTCTTTGAAAGATATATTTTCTGAAGCGTTGG
>NC_090749.1:61867534-61875034 GCF_036898095.1 Palaemon carinicauda
ATGGGAGATGAGAATGAGAGAGAGATTACAATAGAGGAAGTGAGGAGAACACTAGATGAAATGAGAGTAGGAAAAGCATCTGGTATGGATGGTGTGAAAGCTGAGATGTTGAAGGAAGGGGCTGTGACTGTACTTGAATGGTTGGTGAGATTGTTTAATGTGTGTTTTGTGTTGTCAATGGTACCAGTAGATTGGGTCTGTGCATGTATTGTACCACTATATAAGGGTAAGGGAGATGTGCATGAGTGTTGTAATTCAAGAGGTATTAGTTTGTTGAGTGTAGTTGGAAAAGTGTATGGTAGAGTACTGATTAATAGGATTAAGGATAAAACAGAGAATGCAATCTTGGAAGTACAGGGTGGTTTTAGAAGAGGTAGGGGTTGTATGAATCAGATTTTTAAAGTTAGGCAGATATGCAAGAAATATTTAGCAAAAGGTAAGTAGGTGTATGTTGCGTTTATGGATCTGGAGAAAGCATATGATAGAGTTGATAGGGAAGCAATGTGGAATGTGATGAGGTTATATGGAGTTGGTGGAAGGTTGTTGCAAGCAGTGAAAAGTTTCTACAAAGGTAGTAAAGCATGTGTTAGAATAGGAAATGAAGTGAGCGATTGGTTTCCGGTGAGAGTGGGGCTGAGACAGGGATGTGTGATGTCGCCGTGGTTGTTTAACTTGTATGTTGATGGAGTGGTGAGAGAGGTGAATGCTCGAGTGCTTGGACGAGGATTAAAACTGGTAGGTGAGAATGATCATGAATGGGAGGTAAATCAGTTGTTGTTTGCGGATGATACTGTACTGGTAGCAGACACAGAAGAGAAGCTTGACCGACTAGTGACAGAATTTGGAAGGGTGTGTGAGAGAAGGAAGTTGAGAGTTAATGTGGGTAAGAGTAAGGTTATGAGATGTACGAGAAGGGAAGGTGGTGCAAGGTTGAATGTCATGTTGAATGGAGAGTTACTTGAGGAGGTGGATCAGTTTAAGTACTTGGGGTCTGTTGTTGCAGCAAATGGTGGAGTGGAAGCAGATGTACGTCAGAGAGTGAATGAAGGTTGCAAAGTGTTGGGGGCAGTTAAGGGAGTAGTAAAAAATAGAGGGTTGGGCATGAATGTAAAGAGAGTTCTATATGAGAAAGTGATTGTACCAACTGTGATGAATGGATCGGAGTTGTGGGGAATGAAAGTGATGGAGAGACAGAAATTGAATGTGTTTGAGATGAAGTGTCTGAGGAGTATGGCTGGTGTATCTCGAGTAGATAGGGTTAGGAACGAAGTGGTGAGGGTGAGAACGGGTGTAAGAAATGAGTTAGCGGCCAGAGTGGATATGAATGTGTTGAGGTGGTTTGGCCATGTTGAGAGAATGGAAAATGGCTGTCTGCTAAAGAAGGTGATGAATGCAAGAGTTGATGGGAGAAGTACAAGAGAAAGGCCAAGGTTTGGGTGGATGGATGATGTGAAGAAAGCTCTGGGTGATAGGAGGATAGATGTGAGAGAGGCAAGAGAGCGTGCTAGAAATAGGAATGAATGGCGAGCGATTGTGACGCAGTTCCGGTAGGCCCTGCTGCTTCCTCCGGTGCCTTAGATGACCGCGGAGGTAGCAGCAGTAGGGGACTCAGCAGTATGAAGCTTCATCTGTGGTGGAAATGTGGGAGGTTGGGCTGTGGCACCCTAGCAGTACCAGCTGAATTCGGCTGAGTCCCTGGTTAGGCTGGAGGAACGTAGAGAGTAGAGGTCCCCTTTTTTGTTTTGTTTCTTGTTGTTGTCGGCTACCCCCTAAAATTGGGGGAAGTGCCTTTGGTATATGTATGTATGTATATATATATATATATATATATATATTTTCGGGCTCAAGCCATGTCGTCCTGATGGAAGTTCCTATAGGGTAGCTTCCTAGGGTATATTACAACTACGGCGATATTCCCAGAGAATTTACCTTAAGGTACCAGAATTCTAACTCCTGGAGCGAATATCCCTCGTGAAAGGGATATCGCGACATATCAGAGGACGTATTCTTGACACGCCACATGGCAATCTGCACCCCGAACAGAGATTTCGTATCGCAGGGGGCAATTGGCAAGAAACGAATTCGGGGAAAGAAAAAGGGGGGAGCCGCTCCCAAGGCTCCCTATCTCCCTATTTCGTAAGTGTGCCTGGCGCCAATCTGGCGCCATCTGTATTCCTTTTTGCGTAGCTTAACAACTCGGTGTTTTTTCCTGTGTTTTCTCGCAAATCTTGGATTTATTCTACTTTTCATGGCTTCTCCAACTCTCGTCGGCCTCTGATAAGTTGAGTACCATGTCTTTTATGTATAAATGTAGGCTCTTGGTAACTTTTTAGTGATTAATAAGGTTTAATCTTTGTTACAAGAGCCGTAGCTTACCGGAGGCGTCCATGGACGCTGTCGCTCGCTAGGTATAAGTTTAGTTAGTCAGAGCGACATTCCCGGTTGTGTTTTGCTTTAATAAATTTTAGCTATTTAGCGTTACATAGGATCTCCTTTCGTGCTTCAGTATTATTTTGGCGAAGTATTCACCAATTCTGGCCTACTCTAGGCCATGTAGCCTAGTCGTTTGGTCCTAGTAATTCATGCATGATTTTGGTTTTTCCGAGTGTATTAAAATTTCATTGAGCTTTAGGCTATGTTTTATACATTTAAGATTATGTGGAATATTTCCAAGATAGTATACGAGTGAGTTTCGGTGATTTAGGTAATCAATTCTCTTGGTGCCTAGGCCTAAGTTGCTTATGGAGCCTTAGTATACTTTCTCATACTCCCCGGTTGCTTTCTTTTCTTCGGAGAAGGTATGCAATCCCTTTCCCTCTGTTTAAGCCTTGGGCTTATCCCTAAGTGGTTTTATCTGAATTAATTTTCGATAAAACTATACTGGGGGTGTTACTGTACCTTCCTGTTCCAGTAAGTCTGGTTCAAAGAGGGACAGAACAACAGAGTTTTTTAGTCTGAGTCTGTGTTTGTCTGGCTTGGGGTAGAGTCTCCCTCGCTGGCCTGATACAGACATAGGAGGCTTAGCCTCCTTAGGTCACTACGAAGGTTTCTGTACGAGATGATTCCTTCTTTTGTGATCTACCAGACTAGTCCTTGTTGCTGTTCTCGGGGGAGGATAAGTTTCTTTCCCTGGGAGTAGCACACCTTCCTTGCTTTGGTGCTCTGGGAGCTGGCAAGTATTGCTGGCCTCCCCCCTTGGATCTCCCTTAGGCTAAGATGAGTTTCTTGGCTGCGGGTGATCCGTCACTAAAGCAAGGTTGGTAGGACCCTCTTTTGTCCCTTCCCCCTCTATCTCTGTAATGGCCTAGCCCTTACAGTACTGTACGTCATTCTACATCTGGACCTAGAATAGGTTAGGATGTGGAATTGACTCAGTCCCTTGCCGGCCGGCAGAGCTGCTGGCCGGCAAGGGTCTTCTGTTTTGAGTGCTGCCCGGACCTCCCTTGGTCCCTCATCCATGCCTGCCTGCAGAGTCAGACGGCATTGGTCCAGGAAGCCTGAATTAGATTCTCCCCTTCCTTATATGCACTCTTTCGGATTGCCAGGCTTGGAGGTAGTGTACACTCTTATCCCGGCATCCATTCTGTTTTCTTCTTGTACTGTAGTCCTCTGGTTCTTTTGCTGCCGGCTGGCATCGGTCCTGTACCTCTGCCGGCCGGCTAATGTCAGCCCTTGTCTGCCGGTCGCCAAGAGTGTGGCTGGCAGCCGGGTACTACCTTGTGTAGTGGGTCGGTCAGCAGTCATTGCCGACCGACATTGGCTGTGCCGGCCGGCAGTTACTTGCCGGCCGCCACATGCATTTGAACCAGCGTTCTGCCGCCTTATAGCTGTTAAGTAGTATACTTTAAAGCTAGTTATGGTGTGTGCCGGCCGGCACTTGGCCGGACAATAACCTCCTATACTGTACCAGTATTCTTCAGTATAACAGATACTGTAAGAAGAAAACTATAGTATGGGTTTTGGTAGAGCACTGTGTGTTCTAACACTGTGTTTTCTTGCACAGCCCTTTGCTGTTGCCCTACAGATAGGAAAGTGAGTTCTTTCCTGTCTATTATCCAGGATTTTAAAATCATTGCTTAGGTGTGAGCTCCACCTGTTTCCTCTGGAAACTTGCATTGGTTACTCTAGAAGAGATTAACCATTTGATTTTATTATCTGGAAGGCTGCAACAATGGGTTGTGAGGATAACACAAGTGTGTGTCTTTCCTTTCTGAATTGTTATGCTATACTATGCATATCCAGTGATACATAGTTCACTTGATACTCATGGAAATTTCTTCTCTTTACAGAAGGACCCTCCGAAGTGCGGAAGTGTCTTCTGCAACGTCCGCAGCAAGAGCGTCTGCGGACATGAGTTTGGTAGGAGACACGCAGCATGCGCTGTCTCCAAGGGTGATCTCCGGTATTGGGACCCTCAGGTATGTACTGTGTGCATTAATCTAATTACGGAGGCCTTTGATTCCCATAGGATGGCGGAATCAAGGGATATAGCAAGGGAGAAGCTTCGTACCTGAGTAAGGGGCTTCCAGAAGAACACCTCTGGACCTTATCTTCCAAGTGAGAGATGAGGGCGTATCTTTTCCCTAAGGCATCAGCTGATGCAGTGATTTCCCAGCCTCAAGAGGAGATCCCCTAAGTTCAGATCCAAGGTGGATGCTGAAGTCTCGGTCGCTATGCAAGACATCCAGTTAAATGACAGGATGTCTGTCGTGGACGAGCGTCTGGAGGAAGACCTCCTGGCAGAAGCCCAGGGTGAAGTTCAAGCCCAGACGTTGTAGAGGAAGAGGTCGACGAGGTGTCGGCTACTCCGGTTCAGATCCCAGAGGCCTATTCCCTCAACATCGGCCGGTCTCCCAGTAGAGCTGGGACAGGCCCTCTCCTCCATTGTTGGAATGATCCAACAGATGCAGAAGGAGAATCAGGAGAAGGCGGCTGCAATGAACTGCGGATGCAGAGCCTTGCAGAATCACATGGGCCCCCGAAAAGGCTCTGTGAAAGACATTCCCTTGTGCTCAGATGCTAAACCATGTGTAAGTTTGTCTGCGTAAGTATCTGATATTTAGACGTAATTTTAAACAGATCGCCTACACTTATAATAATTAATAATAATAATAATAATAATAATATAATAATAATAATAATAATAATAATAATAATAATAATAATAATAATAATAATAATAATAATAATAATAAAACCGTTGTACACCACAGTGCCATATCTTCTGTCCCATGGTCTTCAACTGTCTTGGGGTAGAGATTTCTTGCTTGAGGGTACAGTCGGGCACACTATTCTATCTAATTTCTGTTCCTCTTGTTTTTTATAATTTATATATGAAATTTTTAGCTTATAGGTTGTTACTGTTCCTAAAATATTCTATTTTGAAAGTTAATTACTTCTCTCATAGTTTCCTTGTTTTTTCCTCACTTGGCTATTCTCCCTGTTGGAGCCTCCGGGGGCTTATTGCATCCTGATTTTCCAACTAGGGTTGTAGTTAATACTACAACTAATTCCAACAATTTTATGATTTTGAAGATGGCCTTTCAATGCAAAAAAAAAACTTTCAAATCACTTGGCAGTATACAAAATTACACAGAGGGTTCACCTTTCACATGCCCCAATGCAGGATTAAGTCACAACGTTTATCTACTGAAAAGGTCTCCTGCAGATAAGGAACAAATAGTACATACTGAAAAAGGCGATTTGATAAGGATAAACTATACCGAAAGAAAATGATGAAATAAATAACTAGTTGAAACATGAAGTGCAAACACAATGGGAAAATAATTTTATACAGTTACCTACCCAATATGAAATAGAGCAAGTCTCCTTGCTATATATATAGTATATATATATATAAATATATATATATGTATATATATATATATATAAATATAAATAAATAAATACATATATATATATATATAGTATATACTGTTATATATTATATATATATATATACATATACAGTATATATATATATATATATATATGTATGTATATATATATATATATATACTATTTATGAGCAAAAATGCTGAATTCGACAGGTATATGTACAGAAAAATTGTCATTGACTTTTATCTTTCTTCGTGGCTAAGTGATTTGTCACTGTGATACAAGTTTCTTGGATCAGGGTTCGATTCCTGGCCGGTCCGAAGCTATTGTCTTTGAATGGTTCGGCCATGGGGCTCTGATCCTGATGTCAATAAGATAATCCAGACATTATTGTATTAAAATACATGGCTTATTTGAATATATATATATTATATATTTATACGTATATATAAACATATATATATACGTATATATATATATATATACGTATATATATATATACACACACACACATATATATATATATACGTATATATATATATATATAATATCTATATATTTATATATATATATATATATATATAAGTTTATATATATATATATATATATATGTATATGTATATACGTGTATATATAAGTGTGTATATATATATATATATATATATGTATGTATGTATATATATATATATATATATTTAATATATATATATATATATATATACAGTTAGGACAAGATAGATATAAAGTTCGCTGTTTGTAAGACATTGTATTCTGTAAAGAATATTGTAAAACGAAATATTATTTAATCTGTTTTTATTAAATATTTTACTAATAAACTTTTATACTTTGGTTCTTGTCTCTTTAAACAAGACACGTATTTTGTTCATTAACTTGTAAGGAAATACAATGTAAACATTTAGTTCAATGATTGTTACATTATTAGCATTTTATTATATAACGACAATTGTTTATTTATTTTTACCGACTAATAATTATATACACGCATTGATAATGCTTTGCTTTGTTTGTGGCTTTCATTTCTGTTTTGTTAGGTTTTTTTCTTTTTGTATGATTTTATTTTCTAATTTACCTTGTACCCTGAAGAAATGTACGTAATACACAAAAGCGTTTGGTACCTTGCCTATCACTTTCCTGTTTCCTGTGGATTTTACGTTTAATTATTTGCCATGTGCAGTTTTGTGACAGATAAGTAATACATACATTCATACATACACACACATATGCATATATATATATATATATATAAATATATATATGCATATATATATGTATATATATATATATAATATATATGTGTGTGTAAATATCAAACACACTGCCATTTGATACCGAATCCTACCTTGAGAACATATATCCACTTGAATTCATTTATGATAATAGCTTGTGGCTTTGTATATATATATATATATATATATGCTTTGTATATATATATATATATATATGTATATACATATATACATATATATATTTATATATATATATATATATATCTACATATACATATATATATATATATATATATATATATTCCTTTCCCGGTGACGTGCAACCACTCGGAAAACAACAAATCTCCCAAAAACTGTACCTAAGAAACGGGAAAAAGGGTGAGAGAGGTTGAATGTGTGTGTGTAAATGTGCATA
>NC_090749.1:61880034-61886255 GCF_036898095.1 Palaemon carinicauda
TCAAGGTTACCCATACTACGTTGGTTTTCTCTGAGCAGTCAGAGTAAAGTCTCCCACTATCACCGCACTGACCTGAGAGGTGATGAAAACTGGCCAAACACAGGCATGAATAAGGATATGTTTAGGGCCTTTCTCCTGCAGTGGACTAGATACGGCTGCATTTGTTGTTGTAAGATCAAAATACAAAAAAACATCATATTCAATAAAACTTAATTTTTACCTCAAATCGAGATCGAGCCCATGTCTCTACAAACGGAAGACAAAATCTCTATAAATCATGTCAGCAGGGGCAATAAAATATTGCATCCCAAATTAAGTTCTAACTATACTTCAGGATTTTCCAGCGAGTTATGAATATATATATATATATATATATATATATATATATATATATATATATATATATATATATATATATATATATATCATGCATGTTTCTCTAACTTCATATACAAGAGATATTGTTCAACTTGAATAGCACAAATCAAAATAATCCTAATGAAGACCAATGATCATTACTGCATTTAGGAATATGACAATAGCACCCACACTCAATCTTGTAACATTTATAAAAAGCGATAATAATAGTTATTAAAACTTAGGTTCTGGGAATGATACGACAATATAGCAATTATCTCCCTTTCCATATAATTATCCATTCTTTATGGAATGCGCCAATCATTCTCCATCATTATGAAGCAAAACCATAAACAAGTAATTTATTTTTTGTGTTTTACACCATCCGGAGAGGAAGATCAAACGAATATTAGACTAACACTCCTAATCTCTCGCCGGCGCTGTTAGATCAATAGACTTGTAGTCCAGCTATTGACGAGTTAGTGGTGTGGAAGAAACAGCAAAGGATTGAGAGAGAGAGAGAGAGAGAGAGAGAGAGAGAGAGAGAGAGAGAGAGAGCGTAAATTCAAAGTATGTTTGTGAGTGTGTGCAACTTAACGTGCGCAGTATGAGAGAGAGAGAGAGAGAGAGAGAGAGAGAGAGAGAGAGAGAGAGAGAGAGAGAGAGAGAGAGTTGTTGCATTAGCAGTGTAACAGAGTGGGCGTATCGGGAGAATATTTGATGAATAACTGAATAACTAATGGGGAGGTCTCCTCCACCTAGCCTATACTCTTTTTTCTAATATACCAGAGAGAGAGAGAGAGAGAGAGAGAGAGAGAGAGAGAGAGAGAGAGAGAGAGAGAGAGACACACACACGCACATAGAGTACTTCTGAACTACACGAGGCCATATATGTTTTTTTAGTGAGGATTAATCCAGGCCAAGATTGCTTCGAGATCAAACCTGTTGGTAATTACATTTTTAAGGGGAAATCTTCTAAATTATACCACACTGATGATGTGAGAGTTAACCTAGTCAGGAACTCCCATTTTTAAACACACACTTACATACATATATATATATATATATATATATATATATATATATATATATTATATATATATATATATATATATATATATATATATATATATAGATATATATATATATATATATATATATATATATATAGATAGATAGATAGATAGATAGATAGATAGATAGATAGATAGATAGATAGATATATATATATATATATATATATATATATATATATATATATATATATATATAATATATATATATATATATATATATATATATATATATATATATATATATATATATATATATATATATACAGTGTATGTATTGCGACAGATAGCTGTTGGAATATAACACCTCTCCCTTTCTCTCTCACTCCTTGTCTCCAAATAGGGCCAATAAGTAATTAACCCACTAAAACAACTTCCCCAACTCATTTTTGGCCTGTAAGGCCAACAAAATCAAACAAGGACCACTCATTTTGTAAGCCTTACAATTTTACTAGGTCCAAATTGTCATTTTTGGGGAAATTATTAAAAAAAATCACTTACGAAGGTACTTCAATATATAAATCCAATAGTTGAATCATATCAGTTATCCGTTAAAAGGAACCGAAACCTTTCTTTTGCATACTACGATCCTACATAATCACTGTTGAGGATCGAAGTAAATGGAATCAGGACTCAAGTCAAGGTAGGAATTGTTCATTTTCAAAAATTCTATCCTAATGAAACACAAAAAGAATAATGATGGGAATAACATTGAGAGACAGAAAAACAGCAACGTTGATACGAGAGCAAAATAAACTTGAGGATATTCTAAAAACATGTAAAAGAAATGGACACATAATATGAAGGATATTCAATAGATGGACATTATGATTAACAGAATGGGTCACTAGAAAAAATAGAGGAAGGAAGAGAAGACGATGGGCTTACGAACTAATAAAGTTTGCTGGTGTGAACTGGCATGGAAAGACCATAAACAGATGGAAGTGGTAGGAAATGTCTGAGGCCTTTGTTCTCCTGTGCAATAGTTAAGGCTGATGATGATGATGATGATAAGATATATATTGTAACGTAATTCTAGCTTTTGAGTAATAATTGTAACATATTGCTCTCATATTTTCAAAATTAAAAGTTGCTTTTCTTTAGTATGCACCAGCCTGCCATCTGCGGGCTGGTAAAGAAGGTATTTAGGTTCAGTTATTAATTCCTGCCCCTTTTCTGTTTTCCATGTTATGTTAATGGTGAGTTGGACTTCCACGTGACTGGAATGGGAGTCAAGGTGGAGGGTAAATAATTTTGATTAAGAGGAGTCCACATATTGTGCTAAAGAACGCTAGTGCTCATCAGCGGTCTGATAACCGTAATCCAGGATCAATACTTCAGCAGCAGCAGCAGCAATTGGTGCTATTTGGACGACCATAGTTCGCTAGCGTTTGGCCCGGGGAGGCCTGAAAAACAGGTATGGTTTGGTGCCTCTGCTTATCCCTTAGTGAAGAGGGTTGTGTTGTGCTGGGAGTTATGTATCCCTTGGTTTAGGAGGACGGTTTTGTGCTGATGAGCAACTCAAAGGATCGGCAATAGATCGATAGCGTTCTGGACCCTGTGAGGTCTCGTGACAGGTACTGTTAAGGCTTGTCAGAGTATTCCTTGTGCCTTTTTATGTATCCAGTCGACTCTAAAATTATCACTTCATGAGTACCATCAGAGGACGAAATTTCGTTAAAATAATGTGTTTTTTTTTTATATATTTGTGTTTATTTCTCGGTCACGAAAGGTGTTTAGGTAGGTAGGGAATATATGTACTTAACTAGGCTCTAAACTTTCTAATTACTTTTTCTATATTGACAAGTTATTTTGAGATAACGAATGTGGGTAATAGTATATGAATCTTTTGTGCCTCTATACCTCTTACTAGTACTCTTCTCTCTTCCAAATGTTTTCAGTGTGGTATGTTTTCCGTTTGTGTCCTGAAAGTTCTCTTTATTATTTATATAACTGAGTAAATGAAATTAGAGTTTTCCAAGTAATTTTCTATTTTGTTTACATGAGCAGCTTTGCCGAGTGTTTGTTTAAATATATATATATTGTATAATAAATTATCATTGACGTCTCCAAGGTTCTTTTTACCCTCTTTTGTTTACGATTGTTCTCGATTATTTTCTTGTTTACCAATCTGATGTTTTGGGTGTACTTCAGTAACCTGGTAAAAATAAAGCCGTAAGGCAGTTTACTTGCGGCCACCTTAAATTAAGCAACAAGGCCTAATTGGTATTTGAAGGTCGGCCCGCCGGTAACACTGGCGACCTTGCCTGTACGAGTAAAAACATTCCGTAGAACTGGTTAATAGTGGTTTTCCAGTTCGGCATCAGAGTAAATAAGAAAAGGATCGAGACGTAAACAAAAGGGTAATTCTACACTTATTCTTTGCTTTTCTTTTCTTCATATTTTTAAGACAAGAGACTATGTCGGACAAAGGTGAAGATCCGGTAGGAGCGGTGGGTTTTGAGGTAGCAGAATTTTTAGGTAATGTTGATTGGGAAGAAGAAATAGGGGATTTAAGGAAGGTTGAGTTGCTGGAAATTGCAAACTTCATAAATATCTCTGTAGCACCAGGAACAAATAAAGGGACTCTGTTAGTACAGTTAGTGACTGCCATTAAGAAATGGAAAGAAGAAACTACAAGTAGTGTTGATAGGACTGAATATATTTCGGTACAGGATAGGTTAGAATTGGAAAGATTGCAAATAGAGAAAATGAAACTACAGATAGCCACGAGGGAAGAGGAAAGAATTCATGAAAAAGTAATGTTACAAGCTAAATTTAATCAGGAACAACTAAGAATAGAACGGGAAAGAGAACAGGAACAATTAAGATTACAAAGGGAAAGAGAACAGGAAAAGCATGAATTACAAGTACTCCAACTAAGGCAAGTTCCTGCCGAAAACAAATTTAACATAGGGAATGCTATTAAATTAATGCCTGTCTTTAAGGAAACAGAAGCCTTAGAGTTTTTCACTGTGTTCGAGAAACTAGCAAATAGACTAGAATGGCCAGAAAACATGTGGACTACGCTGGTACAATGTAGGTTAATGGGTAAAGCACAGAAAATATATGCTGCCCTGAACGAAGAAATGAGTGCTGACTATTCCCAAGTGAAAAATTTGATTTTAAAAGCGTACGAGCTGGTACCTGAAGCCTACCGTCAGAAATTTCGAAATATGAAGAAGGGATGGGAGGAGACTTTCGTGGAATTTGCACGGAGGAAAAGAGTGGCTTTTCAGGAATGGTTGAAAGCCAAAAGTGTGGAAGATTTTGATGCTTTAAAAGAATTGATACTCATTGAAGAATTTAAAAATATTAATTTTGATCTGAAAACTCGTTTAGAGGATCTTAAGTTGGATCTTTTGGATACTTTGGCTGTAGCAGCTGATGAGTTTTTCCTTTCCCACAAGGGGAACTATCGGTTCAGTGATAAGGCAAAGTGGGGCACAAAAAGGAATCCAAGTGGAAAAGGTGCAAGTCAGTCACCTGGAAAGAGGACAAAGGAATCACCGGATAGAGGTGAGAAGCCAGGGTCACCAAAGAAAGGTGGAAAACTGGTGTGCTGGCATTGTGGGCAACCAGGTCACATAAAAGAGAAGTGCCGGTTGTGGTTGGATAAAGCAAAGCCAGTGGGTCTGTTGGGTCGGGATTCGACTGCAACAGATGAGTGTTTCAAAAAGTATGTCTCTGAAGGTGTAGTGAGCATCAAAGGCCAGAATAGGTCAGAGAGACGGGTAAAGCTTTTAAGGGACACGGGAGCGGCGCAATCCATAATTTTGCGTTCGGTATTGCCGGAAGGACTGAGCCAGGGACAGGAGAAATTTGTGTTACTAGGGGGATTCCCGAGAACAGTAACGGCATGCCCCTTGGTAGAGCTAGTGTTAAACTCTAAATGGGTAAAAGGACCCATGAGTCTGGCAATTGTGGATGAATTACCCATAAAGGGAGTGGACGTGATAGTGGCCAACGACTGTGAGATGCGGACTCCAGGTAATTGTCCTCTGGTGCAAGGTAAGTCGGTAAAGACTGAAAAGCCTGTTTTCGTGGTCACGCGTTCGGGAGCCCAAGGCAAGTCCAGGGAGATGGACTGTATGGGGCTCGATAAATTATTTGAGAAAAATGGTTCTGAGGTAAGTGTAACTGGAAATCCCATGTTGTCTTCCGTGAAGGACAAGAATGGTAAATGGGCAATTGATACATTTGCGGCGACTCAGAAGGCGGAGTTTGAGAAGGAGAGGAGTAAGCAAGTCAGTCAGGATAATAGTCGTCCTCATTTAGAATGGAAGGACGGAGTGTTGAAAAGGATAAGTCGAGCAAAACGAGCACCTGCAGATGCATGGGAGGTGAGAGAACAGATTGTGGTACCAGTAAACTACAGACATAAGTTATTAGAGCTAGCTCATGACAACCTTCTGTCTGGTCATCTAGGTATAAATAAAACTTTTAAAAAACTTTCAGATTTTTTTTTCTGGCCTTCTCTTAGAAGCGACGTAAAGAAGTTTGTGAAGACCTGCAAAGTCTGCCAGACAACGGGGAAGCCGAATCAGAAAATCCCGAAAGCACCACTGCAGCCAATTCCAGCCATTGGAGAACCCTTTGAAGAGGTAATAATTGATATAGTTGGCCCTTTGCCAAGGACCAGCAGTGGAAATCAATATATTTTGACACTGATGGATAGGACCACACGGTATCCTGAGGCAATTCCTTTAAGGAGTATACATGCTGGGAGGGTTCTTAAATCTTTGCTGGGGTTCTTTTCGAAATTTGGTTTACCCAGGGTAATTCAGATGT
>NC_090749.1:61901755-61904255 GCF_036898095.1 Palaemon carinicauda
AGAGAGAGAGAGAGAGAGAGAGAGAGAGAGAGAGAGAGAGAGAGAGAGAGGTTAAAAATGAATAAAATAATTCATGGAGAGAGAGGAGAGAGAGAGAGAGAGAGGAGAGAGAGAGAGAGAGAGGAGAGAGAGAGAGAGAGAGAGAGAGAGAGAGAGAGAGAGAGAATGTTAGGTTAAAATTGAATAGAATTCATGGAGAGAGAGGAGAGAGAGAGAGAGAGGAGAGAGAGAGAGAGAGAGAGAGAGAGAGAGAGAGAGAGAGAATGTTAGGTTAAAATTGAATAGAATTCATGGGAGAGAGAGAGAGAGAGAGATGAGAGGAGAGAGAGAGAGAGGAGAGAGAGAGAGAGAGAGAGAGAGAGAGAGAGAGAGAGAGAATGTTAGTTTAAAAATTGAATAGAATTCATGGAGAGAGAGAGAGAGAGAGAGAGAGAGAGAGAGAGAGAGAGAGGAGAGAGAGAGATTGTTCTAGATAATGATCAATACTTATATATTAAAAATACAAAAAAGTATATCCACGATTGTTTACATTAAGACTATGGTATACCAATGACTTTGTAACAGTTATGTATTCCCCTAATTATTTAATGGAGTCTATGTAAGTGTAAATACCAACATCTAAATCGTCTGCTCAACTCTGCAATGGTAATATTGATCCTTATATTGCGGTGGCCGATGTGGTAACGTCCATGACTGGGGTTCGAGTCCTGTTCAAACTCTTAAGTTCCTATGGTCGCTGCCTTCTCACCATCCTTGTGAGCTAAGGATGGGGAGTTCGGGGAAAGCCTATAGTTCTATCTGCTGAATCATTAACAGCCATTGCCTGGCCCTCCTTGGTCCTAGCTTGGGTGGAGAAGGAGCTTGGTCACTGATCACATACATATATAGTTAGTCCTCTATGGCATTGTCCTGCTTGCTAGGGCAATGTGACTGTCCTTGCCTTCGCCATTTATGAGCGGCCTTTAAACTTTTAAACAATTGGTGCTTCGTCAATTCGTGAAAAAGCTGATTTCTTTGCTTTTGCTATTATCAATAACCTCTTGTTAATAAAAGCAATAATAATAATTATAATAATAATAATGATAATAATAATGTAACATCCCCCGGCCCCCGTAGGCCCTGTAAGAAAACGAGAGACCGTAAGCGGCAAATCCTGAATCGTGTATATCTGAGTCCTCCCTCCAGCATCATCTTCATCATTATCCTCATCAGCTGACTGAGGAGCCCTTCATGGAGCGTAACGCTCTAATGGTACAGCAAATACTTCACTATTATTGCTTCCATTAATGGATCGCGTCGCTTATGATGGGCTCTGCAGTGAGCGTGACTTGAATTAAAAGTGAAGGTACCTTCTTAATCAGCGAATGGGTAATGTTTCATTGGCCCAATTTCTGCTGTAATAATGTCTCTCTCACCGTTGAAATTGTTCATTACTGCCATGCCGTCCATTAACGGATTTGCCATTCTGTAGGGCCCCTGAAGGGAGCGTGACGGGGATTAAGGCTATGTTTGTAAAGACGTGTTCCTCATTAATTTCCCTTACTATTATTTTATCTTGTATATAAATGAAGAGTGTCCATTTTAACCATCTGGTATATTGCAATATCGCAATTTCTTTACATCGTTGATGCATTAACAAATTATTATTATTATTATTATTATTATTATTATTATTATTATTATTATTATTATTATTATTATCTAAGCTACATGCCTAGCTGAAAAAGCAGACTGGTATAAGCCTAAGGTCTCCAACAGTAGAAATAACTCGGTGAAGAAAGGGAATAAGGAAACGGATAGACCAGTGTGCTTCAGTGTACCTTCAAGCTTTTCAGCCTCTCTCTCTCTCTCTCTCTCTCTCTCTCTCTCTCTCTCTCTCTCTCTCTCTCTCTCCAAATGTTCTTATCTATCCACCTTCAAACACAAACTCAGCGGGACGTCTGATGACCAGGGGCTACTGACTGTTAGAGGAATAATGTTTCTCCCACAAATTTCTGGTCAGAGAATTATCATTTTCCAATAATCCCTGTTAACAGAATAAGGTTTCCTGGTGTTTCTGTTCACAGGTAACTCTTCCAAATTTTAGCTCAGCGGAAAATAATTCTCGGAATTATCTCTTCATCAAATTCTGAATTCATGATGCGAGTATTGTTTCTCTTCAAACTCAGATTAAGCTGAAGGTCAACTAATAAGCTTGGCCCAAGCTTGTGGCCTGCAAGCAGTCAGGGATATGTGCTGACCATGCAAATGTAAAGTAAACATTTGGTTACTGAACATCACTGACTGAAGCAAGGATATTACTCACTGATATTCATTTGTAGGCAACCGTCCAACTATTGACTACACACGATTATTGGTAACCACACTAAATCCTGACTGAACTTATGCATTGACCAAAGCCAAAATTGTTTGTCGACACTACAAGCTCAAACTTGCAGCAAATGTTTCTATGTTGAACAGGCTGACAAAAATCTATTTTCATAGTTTAATCATGAAAGCT
>NC_090749.1:61916755-61921755 GCF_036898095.1 Palaemon carinicauda
ATAATAATAATAATAATAATAATAATAATAATAATAATAATAATAATAATAATAATAATAATAATAATAATAACAATTCATCTCGATGTATCAGCTCACATTATCTTTGATTGAAATAAACGACAAATATCTTTCCCATCCAAACACACTTTGGCATAAATTACTCATTACCAATTCAAGATAAGTTTACCGTGAATTAATGTATGAATAAATTATTCCCCGTGACGTCGATTTATTATCTGTTAAACAAAGGAACTCGAATTCTTACTGGGGCCAATATTAAAACGATATTAATCATTGCAATGGGATTTATTTTTAAATGAAAACCTCATGTGAGAGAGAGAGAGAGAGGAGAGAGAGGTGAGAGAGAGAGAGAGAGAGAGAGAGAGAGAGAGAGAGAGAGAGAGAGAGAGAGAGAATTTAACGACATTCAGTGGAACTTCAATCATAATTAATCTCATTTTCAGTCCCATGTTTTTTTTCCCTGAATCCTTTTTCGTCTCCCGAAGGAAAAAAAAAAAAAAAAAGAAAAAAAAAAAAAAAAAAAAAAAAAAAAAAGTCGGTTTTCAACCTGGTCTAAAATGGTGTTAAAATGGACAAAGTTTCCCAACAAATAATCATTGCCAGATGAAGTTGCAACAGAGAAGGGAAGCTGCAGAAGGATTTCAACAGCTGGAGTCAAACTCCAGTTTTGCAACGTATATAACTCGTAAGATTGCTTTTCGTTTTCGGGAGTAATAAGTTCTCTCTCCTCTCTCTCTCTCTCTCTCTCTCTCTCTCTCTCTCTAAACACACACACCCACACACACATACACACACACACACACACACACACACACACACACACACATATATATATATATATATATATATATATATATATATATATATATATATATATATCTATATAAATTATATATATACTTTATATATATATATATATATATATATATATATATATATATATATATATATATATATATAAATTATATATATACTTTATATATATATATATATATATATATATATATATATATATATAATATACATATATAGATATGGATACATATACATAAATTTACATATAATATATATATATATATATATATATATATATAATATATATATATATAAATATATACACATATAGAGATATGGATACATATACATAAATTTACATATATATATATATATATATATATATATATATATATATATATATATATATATATATACACATATATAGATATGGATACATATACATAAATTTACACACACACACACATATATATATATATATATATATATATATATATATATACATATATATATATATATATATATATATATATATATATATATATATATATATATGTAGATATATATATATATATATATATATATATATATATATATATAATATATTTCTATATATATATATATATATATATATATATATATATATATATATATATACATATATGTGTTTGTGTGTGTGTGTGTATCTATACGGATACCTTGAAAATTCTTCCGGGGATAAATCTATGTACGATTTTGATACCTTCTCATCTATCACTCCATTGTTAATGACAGCTGTAAAAGCCCTTAGTAATATAAATCACTTCGACCCCATTGTTGGTAAGTTATGCATATTTTCCTTTATGGGAATATATTAAAATGTATTCTTATTCCATTATAATGCAATATACAGATTTATCCAGGAGATTGATAGTTTTTGATATTGCATGAAGTTACATTGAGCGGCGATGCTGATAGATAAATGTGTGGTAATTGTAAGATGATAAGAAATAATAAATTAGAATGATAAAAGAATAGTATTTATGTAATATAGAAAATTCTTCTTGTAATATTGATAATAACTCTATAACAAAGAATAAGTTTTTATAGTTTATATATGAAATATTTGTTTTAATGTTGTTAGTGTTTTTAAAGTATTTTATTTTAATTGGTCATTATTTCTCATATCGTTTATTTTATTTCCTGATTTCCGTTCCTTGCTGAGCTATTTTTCCCTGTTGGAACCCTTGGGCTTATAGCATCTTGCTTTCCCAACTAGGATTGTAGCTTAGCTAGTAATAATCATAAAAAAGTAATGATAATAATAATAATAATAATAATAATAATAATAATTTCATACAAATCTATAAGGAAAATACAAAGAACAATATTGGAAATCAACAGTTCTTATTTTCACTACTACTACTACTACTACTACTACTACTACTACTACTACTACTACTACTACTACTAAAGATAACAACAACAATAATGATAATAATAATAATAATAATAATAATAATAATAATAATTATAATAATGATAATAACACTATCACCACTCTGATACAAGATAGCACCACTCCCATAATGGTGCAAAATATTCATGAGAGACAAGATATTCTGGAACTAACGCTTCGGTGAGTAAAGAATTGATAACCCTTTGACGTATATTAATAATCTTCACAGCAAATAACTTCATTTCCTTTGTTCGGTCAAACAAAACTCCGATCGGGTAAACATTCGATGAAAAATTGTATTTTACACTGCGTAATGAGGAGAGACATAAAAACATACACTCTACGTCTGAACGTCTGAAGTTCCACTGATTCAACTGCCTGATTAGAAAGATCATTTCACAATATATTAATTTGCAATCTCTAACAAACATAGAAACAGGTATTATCAAATCATCTCTCTCTCTCTCTCTCTCTCTCTCTCTCTCTCTCTCTCTCTCTCTCTCTCTCTGCTGCCGAGAGACGCATCAACATTTCAAGAAGTCATTGTGAGAATGTGAATAGTAATTCGTATCAGAATTGCCTTGTAAACATGAATAGATGACTTGGTGAACGCGGCCAGTCGACCTCCTGCTGAACAGAGCCGGATTCAGAATGCATGAATACAACAGATGAAATATACAGGAGGCGAGATGGGCTGATGGGAATTTCATGGGAGCATCGAAGCTAATGTTTGCGACTGGGGTATTGGGGTGTGAATACTAATGGGGCGGTGCTGTTAAATATAGAGTAGAATGGTATTTATAGGATTTGTGTGAGAGAGAGAGAGAGAGAGAGAGAGAGAGGAGAGAGAGAGAGAGAGAGAGAGAGAGAGGAGAGAGAGAGAGAGAGAGAGAGAGACTTACAATCCATCTATCTCCATTTTATAAAGCCAACTACCGATATAGAATTATTGGGTCCTTTGACTGGCCAGGCAGTGCTACATTGGAACCTTCTCTCTGGTTATTGCTCATTTTCCTTTTGCCTACACATACACCGAATAGTCTGGCCTATTAATTACATATTCTCCTCTATCTTCATACACCTGAAAACACTGATATTGCCAAACAATTCTTCGCTAAAGGGGTTAATTACTGCACTCTAATTGTTCAGTGGCCCCTTTCTTCTTGGTAAGGATAGAAGAGACTCTAGCTATAGTAAGCAGCTCTTCTAGGAGAACGTCACTCCAAAATCAAACCACTTGGGCCCACTATTTTATCTTATTTCTCTGTCTCTTCTCTTATTTTAAGTGTTCATAGTTTGTATATGAAAGATCTATTTTAATGTTGTTACTGTTCTTGAAATATCTTATTTTAATTGTTCATTACTTCTCTTGTAATTTATTCACTTCCTTCCCTCACCGGGCCATTTTCTCCGTGTGGGTCTTTGGGCTTATAGCATCCTGCTTTTCCAACTATGGGTATTAGCTTGGCTAATGATAACAGTTCTCTCTCCTTCTTGAAGTGCAGTTGTAACGCTCTCAGTTCGTAACCAGAGGAACTATAGCTTCACTTCAACAGCTTATGATAAACATTCCAGTTACTCAACCGTTGTGGGTCGTATCGATTGATGGAGAGAGGAATAATAGTAATGAAGAGAGATAAAAATTATGCGAGTAATTGTTATCAAATATTCATCTAAACATTCCCATTTTCTCTCTGATTCTCATTGTTATTTGCCATTTACTACAACTTTACCTTTAAGTTTTAATTAATTTACAATTTTATCATCGTATTCATAATTCTTGTCTACTAGTTTGGAAGAGCTTCGTTAATGTTAATACAATGGAACTATAAAAGCAAAGTATAGCTCAATATCACCATGCTCGGAAGCAAAGACTTTTAATAGGATTCAACAGCAAATTGTAACAACACATTTAAAACTTATAACAGACATAACTCAAGTCAAGCTGCAGTAAACATTTCTTCAAACAATTTTCATTCATATAATTTTACTTTTTTTTTTTTTTTTTTTTTTTAAATCAGATATATGAATATTTTACTCTGATGTACAGTGGAGTGTAACGGATAACCTAGAATGATATGAATAAAATTTGAGAAAATATTACAAATTCCAACGTACTAAAGGACTTGCATTAGAGTTCATGGAAGTTTGCTGGGACATACGCTAACTTTCTTATTAGTTGTCAAATCAATTTTCTTTCTGGGGAAATGCTGTTTATCATTGTCTGAAGTACGATATTTTGAAGCTAGTTGGGAAGCAAACACTGGGTATGAAGGGTGATGCTAAAGTTCGGAAGGCTATCCAAGATAATAGTGACAAAGTTATGTTGCGTGATAGTTACCACGTGATCAACTGCTACCACTGGCAGAGGTATGGACATTTTGAAAAAGATTGCAGGTCTAAGAATGATGATAAAGTCTGCAGGAAATGTTCAGGAAAACATTCCCCCCAAGCAGTGTAATTCGCAAATATCAAAGTGTATTAATAGCAAAGTGTATAAACTGCACAAAGTTAAACAAACCAAATGACCACACAGTGAATTAAAAAAAATTTAAAGTTTTTGACTTGGAATTAAAAAGGCTAGCAAAAATATCTGATAATAGATACTGAGGATGTCATAAACTGTTGCTATGTAAATATTACAATTAAGTTTGGTAATAAAACTATTTAAACTCAAGAATTGATAAATGAGGAATATTTCGACATACTAGCCGTATTTGAAATATGGTTAAACAACTTTGGC
>NC_090749.1:61926755-61929255 GCF_036898095.1 Palaemon carinicauda
GGCGAGATAGTAGAGGTGATGAACTGGGCTAAAAACATGACCTAGCTGCTCAGTAAGGGTGTGACAAGGTGCAATTCCTTAGAGAAAGGTGTTCCAGTTATTCATGTGTCCAACCGTAAATCATCCCATAAATCTTGCCGGAGAAGTTGTTTTTGATGCCAGTGGCCTTTCTGAGTTCATTATATAAAATTATATAAAATCATATATATCTAATTGTTATTTATATTTTTTTTTTCAAAATCTTTACCTAAGTTATTATTCTTTATCAATTTATCAATGGTGTTATGATGCCAGATAATTAAAAATCATTAATTTACAGTTGAACAAATTACACACGAATGGCAAAGTCAGGAATGAAAATATATCCGGAAACAAAGTTCTACCAAAAAAGTGCACCAGAGAAAAGGCCCTCTCAAATACCTGACAAAATTTCGGCTTAGTAACTCAATTATAATATATTTTCCATTGACTATGATTGATAGAAGAACCTTTCTACCTAAAGGGAAAAATACTCGTTAGAGGGACTGCCTCCCCGAAGAGAACTTACGACCCTCCCTTTTTTCCTACCTTAGGTCATCACAATTTTCCATTTGCCCTCCTGACCTGAAGTTAAGGTCGTTCACGTGTTATTTATGTGATATCCACCATATCGTTGGACAGATCTATTTTTACTGGAGAGAGAGAGAGAGAGGAGAGAGAGAGAGAGAGAGAGAGAGAGAGAGAGAGAGAGAGAGAGAGAGAGAGGCTCACAAGTACTTGGCTGTTAGCTTTGCCTTTCTCTGATGTCATTACGCATTATTGAAAGACATATATATATTTATATATATATATATATATATATATATATATATATATATATATATATATATATATTTTTATATATATATATATATATATATATATATATATATATACATACAGGACATACATACATTCATATGCAAAATATATATATATATATATATATATATATATATATATATATATATATATATATACATATATATATGTATATATATATATATATATATATATATACATATATATATATATATATATATATATATATATATATATATATATATATACATCCATACATACATACGTGTGTATATATATATATATATATATATATATATATATACACACACATATATATATACATATATATATATATATGTATGTATATATATATATATATATATATATATATATATATATGTATGTATACATACACACAAATATATGGGCATATATATATATATATATATATATATACATACACACAAATATATATATATATATATATATATATATATATATATATATATATATATATATATATATATATATATATATATATTTGTGTCTGCAAACGTCCTAAACAGGTTATCCGGGTCAGGTTACCGGCCCATAGCCTTTCTCACTCTGACTGTATCCCAACAGAGTCAACTATTCACTTAATTAACAGTTGTCCCTAATTTCTGTATTTTCAATATTCAGTCCCCTGATACAAATTATAAATGGCAAGAAAAATGTCTTTCTCAAATTAATTGACAATTTAGAAAAAAAATGAACATATTCTTCTAACATCTAGCTCAAACACATAATAACTGGATCCATTTTCCAGTATATTCACAATTCAAAAATGCTGAAATAACTTAGTGAAGAGAAAATATCAATCAAAATATTAATAACAAAAGTATATTGGCCTAGAATGAATTGAGCGTCTTCGATGTGACACTTGTGCTTGTCTTTTGGAACACAAATGCCTAATTCAAGGTCAAATATTTAATAAGCACACAAGCATTTCTTCTTTTACAGAAAGGAGACAGTTTCTTTCTTTGCTCTTTACGCTTGTCAAATAAGTAAAAGCTTACTCACACATGTAAGAAGTGCAAAACTGAAGCAAAATATTTATTGCTTTTCTGTGAATGGCATGATATTCTTTCTTCATTGAAATTCAGATATGTCCAAGGATAGGTCTGTAAATCTCATCTTGAGAGTACGATCTGAATGCAATACGCAAAGTTCTTTCTCTTCTCGTAAATTCAAGTTTTTGGGATTGGCAGATTTAAATCAAAGAGTCTTATTACTTGAAGTCAATACATTTTCTCCAGAGCCTTGAAGTGACTTATTTAACTGATTCATGTGCTGAAAAAATATAACTGCTAATTAAGCTAGCTTCTACAATCATTCTTCATCTTCAAAGCACAGCGAAATCTGACTTGTTTTCATGAAAGTACTACTGTAATTTACCTTTTAGCTCAAACATTCTATTTAGAACTCTTCCTCTACTGAGCCACTGAATTTCTGTATGCAGCTGGAGATTTTGATGCTCTTTGTCTAAGTTTTCACACATCTTTTTAAACATTCTGCAATGAACCGGTTTTTGTTTTATATAGTTCACCATTTTGCTGACATTATCAAAGAAATTTTCAATTCATCTCCAAGAGCTTTTGAAACCAGTGCCTCTCTGTGAAGAAAACAGTGCATAGTG
>NC_090749.1:61934255-61941755 GCF_036898095.1 Palaemon carinicauda
TACCTCTGCCACATATCCTTACACCTATGCCATATCTCCTTACGCTATCTGTTTCGTTACTTGCCGCGAGGTAAGAAGTGTCAGGGTGCATTTCTACGGAGCAAGGAGGGCCAAGTGTGGTAGCCGATTAAAAACGTCCCTGCCTGGAAATCTGCAAGAAAGGAGTTCGAGTCCAGGTCAACATTGTTAGTTTCTTGTAGTGTCTGTAACCTCACCATACTTGTGAGCTAATGATGAGGGGGGGGGGGGGGGGGCACGGTTGGAGGAGCCTATGGGTCTACCTGCTGAGTCATCAGCAGCCATTGCTTAACACTCCCTGGTCCTAGCTTGCATGGAGAGAGCCTTTGGACGCTGATCGCATGTATATATAGCCATTTTCTAAGGCATTATCAATATTCCTTGCCTCTGCCATTCATGAGCGACCTCTAAACCAACAGTAGCTTCTTTAAAAGATAGATTAGATACGTCTGCGTCATATTCTGAATATCGGCAATTACTATAGCACTGTGAAGCCACAGAAGACGCCCTAATCTACATCATTCTCTCAACGACTGTTCAAGAACATTGTCCGATAATTTCACTAACAATAGATATCCCTGACTGACTTACAGAGAACAATAGAAATGTACTTTCAGTATTGGCGAAGGAATTTGAGTGGAATGGAAGACATTACAGGGGATTTGGATAATACACTTGAGTTGCCAGGAGAGAGAGAGAGAGAGAGAGAGAGAGAATGTTGTATTTCCATTATTATGACAGTAATTGATAATGATGAATTAGGCCTGTAATAATGATGGCTAGCAGATAACATTCTTATGTTAATATTAACAATCGATATAAATGTTATATGTAGATCATATAAGAAATACTTATTTTAATGTTGTTATTGTTCTTAAAATATTCTATTTTTCCTTGTTTCCTTTCCTCACTCGGCTATTATTCCTGTTAAGGCCTTTGGGCTAATAGCTTCCTGCTTTTCCAACTAGTGTTGTAGCTTAGCATATAATAGTAATAGTAATATCTTTTTTCCCAAAACTTTCAGCTAAATGTACAGTACTTAGCTTAGATGAGAGAGAGAGAGAGAGAGAGAGAGAGAGAGAGAGAGAGAGAGAGAGAGAGAGAGAGAATGATTAAATAAATCAACAGCAGCAAAATTTGAAATAAGATTGAAACCCGGAATAGACCAAAACCCTTCAGAAGAGGAAACCCAGATATAATTTTTATAGTTCCTTCATCCCGACCAAAACTAACACAAGCAAATGTTCTTTCCATTTTCATCAAGTAAACAGAAAAGAGAAAACGTAGAAAGAATATATGAACTTTTAAGCTCAATCCGAGATGTTCTCTGACATGCTGACAAACGAAAAAAAAGCCAAAAGTAAACTATTCTATATAAACTATGAACTAAGTATGTAAACGAATGATGGAAATAAAAAGTGAGATAAAAAACGAAGTGTGGAGAGTTACAGAACTTACCAGGTTTAAATTGGCTACAATTACAGATCAAAAACCCTGAAATATGAAACGAAATATACAATTTTCAGTAGGTGCTTATGGCGGTGGCTAGTTAAGCCCAACCACGCTGCCCCGTGGTGTACATTGTATATGTGCATCTCTTTCCCTTAACGGGGACTGGGAAAGAGGGAGATGCTTTACCGGAATTTATATGTTTACGGAGTGAGGGTGGTGGGACATACACCCTGTAATCACACACATACACAGACATATACATACACGCATACCTATCCCTTTCTGAGCTTAACATGGTGAAAGGGTTTATGTATAGCCCTGATCAACAAAGCTGTACTAATCATGGTCACCCATACTAAATTGGTTTGCTCTGGGCAATCAGAGTAAAGTCTCCCACCATCACCGCACTGACCGGAGAGGTGAAGAAAACTGACCGAACCTCATGCAGGAATAAGGACGTCTAGGGCCTTTGTCCTGCAGTGGAGTAGAAACGGCTGAATTTGTGTAAGATTGAAATACCCAAAATATCATATTCAATAAAAATCAATTTTTACCTCACACCGGGATCGAACTCTTGTCTCTTCAAACAAAAGACAAAGTCGCTATAAATCATGTCAGCAGGGACAATAAAATATTGTCACCTAAATTAAGTTCTAACTGTACTTCAGGATTTACCATCAAGTTATAAATATCCATCATACATCTTCCTCTAACATCCATATTCAATGTATGATGTATTTAATTAGTAAAAATCAAATAATCCTAATAAAGACCAATGATCATTACTGCATTTAGGAATATGACAATAGCACCCAAACTCGATCTAGTAACATTTATAAAAAGTGATGATAATAGTTATTAAAACTTAGGTTCTGGTAAAGATACGGCAATATAGCAATTATCTTCCTTTCCATATAATCCATTCTTTTCGTAATGCTCTAATCATTCTCGATCATTACGAAGCTAAACCGAAAGAAATATAATATATTTTCTGTGTGTTACAGCATCCAGAGAGGAAGATCAAATGAACATTCGACTAACAATACTAATCTCTCGCCGGCAATTTATATACATAGACTTGTAGTCCCGCTATTGACGAGTTAGTGGTGCGGAAGACACAAGCTGAAAAGGATTGAGAGAGAGAGAGAGAGAGAGAGAGAGAGAGAGAGAGAGAGAGAGAGAGAGAGAGAGAGACAGAGAGAGAGAGAGAGAGAGAAGCATACTCACGTAAATTCAATATATGATTACGAGCGTGTGCAATTTTATGTGAGAGAGAGAGAGAGAGAGAGAGAGAGAGAGAGAGAGAGAGAGAGAGAGAGAGAGAGAGAGAGTAGCATAGTCACGTAAATTCCATAGATGTTTGCGAGTGTGTGTGCAACTTTATGTGCGCAGTATGAGAGAGAGAGAGAGAGAGAGAGAGAGAGAGAGAGAGAGAGAGAGAGAGAGAGAGAGAGAGAGAGAGAGAGAGTTGTTGCATTAGCAGTGTAACAGAGTGGGCGTATCGGGAGAATATTTGATGAATAACTGAATAACTTATGGGGAGGTCTCCTCCACCTAGCCTGCTACTCTTTTTTTTCTAATTTTCCTGAGAGAGAGAGCGAGAGAGAGAGAGAGAGAGAGAGAGAGAGAGAGAGAGAGAGAGAGAGAGAGAGAGAGAGAGAGAGAGAGAGAAAGAGAGAGAGAGACCCACACACACACGCACACACCCACAAACTATTTAAGTAGTACACATGGCCATATATATTCCTTTAGAGAGGATTAATCCAGGCAAAGATTGCTTCGAGTGCGAACCTCATGGTAATGACATTCTCAAGAGGAACACCCATTTTCAACACACACATACACACAAATATATATATATATATATATATATATATATATATATATATATATATATATATATATACATATATATATATATATATATATATATATATAAAAGTGTGTTTATATATATATATATATATATATATATATATATATATATATATATATGTATATATATATATATATATATATATATATATATATATATATATATATATATATATGTATATATATATATATATATATATATATATATATATATATATATATATATATATATATATATATCATTGATACTAACTAAGCTATAACCCTAGTTGGAAAAGCGGGATGCTATAAGCCCAGACACTCCAACAAGGGAAATAACCCAGTCAGTAAATGAAAAAAAGAAAATAGAATATTTTAAGAAGAGTAACAGCATTAAAATAAATATATCCTTTATAAACTAAAAAAACTTTAACAAAACAAGAGGAAGAGAAATAAGATAGAATAGTGTGCTCGAGTGTACCCTCAAGCAAGAGAACTCTAACCCAAGACAGATGATTTTGACTTCCAACTCATATCCCTTTCTCTTTACCTCCCTGTCTCGGAATAGGGCCAATAAGTAAATGACCCACTAAAAACAACGTCCCCAACTCATTTGTGACTTGCCAAGCCAACAAAATCGAACAAGGACCTTCTTACCATTTCACTAGGAGTCCAAATTGTCGTATTGTGGGAAAATCTTTAAGAAAAACTCACTTATGAAGTTGCTTCAATATACATATCCAATAGTTGATTCATATCAGTTATCCGTTAAAAGGAACCGAAGCCTTTCTTTTGCATACTACGATACTACATACCAACTATTGATGATCGAAATTAATGGAATCGGGAATAAAGTCAAGGTAGGAATTGTTCACTTTCGAAAATTCTATCTTAATAAAGCAGAAAAAGAATAATGAAAGGAATAACAATGAGAGACAGCAAAAGAGCAACACTGACACGAGAGCAAACTAAACTTAAGGATATTCTAAAAACATGTAAGTAAAAGAAATGGACATGGCAGGACATATAATGAGAATGACAGACAATAGATGGATATTAAGAATAACTGAATGGGTCACTAGAGATTGCAAACAAAGTACAGGAAGCAAGAGAAGACGATGGGTTGACGAACTAAGAAAGTTTGCGGGTGTGAACTGACAGAGAAAGACCATAAAGAGGAGGAAGTTGTAGGACGTGTCTTAGGACTTTGTTCTGCTCTGGAATAGGTACTGCAGATGATAACATATATATATATATATATATATATATATATATATATATATATATATATATATATATATATATATATTCATTAAGCCATATATATTTTTGATACATTAATGTCTGGATTCTCTTAACGACCTCGGGATCAGAGCCCCAGGCGAAATCGCACAAAGGCAGGAGCTTGTGACCGGCCAGAATTGAACCCTGGTCCGGCATGCTTGTATAGACAGTGACTACCACTTGGCCTGCTTGCTGGACCAGGGTTCGATTCCCGGCCGGTCACAAGCTCTTGTCTTTGTGTGATTTCACCTGGGGCTCTGATCCCGAGGTCGTTAAGAGAATCCAGACATTAATGTATCCAAAATATATATGGCTTATTTGAATATGAAAAACACGTCCAAATGTGCAAAATTTATCATATATATATATATATATATATATATATATATATATATATATATATAATATATATATATATATATATATATATATATATATATATATATATATATATATGAGGATATTGGGTCCCGGGTCTGGGCCCCAAAAATATATTATTCTATGGCTTGTGAATAGGAACCAAACATATGATATTATATAAACTACGACTGCAAGTTAATCAACCTCTCGAATTGCAAAGTCACTTGTTTGCTTTTACATTTAAAACTGTTATACTTTAAAATATTAATACATGAAGTCTGAGACAGTCAAACAACTTCCAGAGAGCAATATATAGAACACTGAATATCCAAAGGTCTCTTAAGTACACTCAAAACTCTTAAAGTAATAATTATGACTTATTGTGGTTCTTAACGAGATTCGAGCGGGATCTAACTCTAAAAAAAGGTGATTGGAATAATCCACTTCTTACAAAAATAATTGTATCTTATATATATTACAACACTTTGAAAGAATTTACATAATAACAAAACAAATCACTGGAAAAAATTTAGTCTGAACAAAACTTAGATTGAGACAAAAAATGTTCCAATCTGAAAATTATATATTAACTTGACTTGAACTATTATATCTGTATAAACCTTAGACTAAGAAAAGAAATAATGCAATGTAAATTATGCAAAAGCTTGAAATTAAATCTGAATAATACAATTTTCAAGTATGACACTTAGTGAAAAATAGTTAACCAGATAACAATACAAATCTCTAGTTTCCTACAGGGCCGTTTACAAAAACTCTTAAGAGAATTTTTATAAGTACTCACTAAGATTACAAATATTCTTCACATCAAAACTTTGATTATTTCACTGTACACTTTTAAAACCACACACTGAGCTGCGTGTGAGAGAGGGAGATGGGAAGAGAGCTGTTTTCCACGCTGTAATTTTTTAACTTTATCTCTGTAACCTAACCTTGGTGTCACCTTTTATATGAAATCTAACTGATTCCTGAAACTTTCCCAAGATTTGGGATCCGTTGTGAGCTGAGCAAAACGCGTCATAGATGCCAAGTATTACTCCGAATGCTACTCACACCACGCCAGACGGCTCTCACAGTCAGCTAGCTCCGGTCACCCTTGGTCCCGAATAAAAAAAAGATAAAATTTTATCACTAGGTCTTTCGCTGCGTTTGTAAAGCACGTTGTACTGAAGTTTACAAAGCACATGTTACCAAGCATTCTCTCTCAAACATGCCGCAATACCTCATAAAATATAAAAAAAACATTACCTTGTTCATATCTCGCACGAATCCCACAACACTCTCCAATACATAACGTAAGACTTCGTAACAAACAACGTGAAATAAATAATTCATTCTTAAAAATAACATAAATTCACATATACAAGCTTGTATAAAGAAAACAATAAAATTCACGACGAAAGTCTTACATAACTTACATCTACATGAGAGGAGCTCAATTTAGATAAAATCATTAATAAACTACTGTATTTACTCTACACTAGACCAGCTTCGTATATATATATATATATATATATATATATATATATATATATATATATATATATATATATATATATATATACAGTATATATATATATATATATATATATATATATATATATATATATATATATATATATATATATATATATATATATACCATGAATAATGGCTAAAACCTTCCCAATGTCAGTCCTTCCATTCATCTATATAGAATGTTCATTTTCAGAGGCCCAAAGTTCCCTTAAAACCTTTGAGAGAGAGAGAGAGAGAGAGAGAGAGAGAGAGAGAGAGAGAGAGAGAGAGAGAGAGAGAGAGAGAGAGCATACATTTCTATGCAATAACATCCGCCTATCAATATTTTAGTAAACTGTTTAAACAAAACCAAAATTAATACATGTATACACAATAACACATTTGGCTATAAACATTTTATCAAAATTAAAAAAAAAAAACATTAGAAAAAATCAATTTCACAAACCATACAATCAAAAATGCTGTTATACCAATAAACCGAACCTCAATTTATTTTTGCTTTTGTACGCCACCAAAAATACAACGAAATCCTTTTAATTAATACAGTAGGTATTCCATAATCTACAGAGGCACAGAGCAGCACAGTTGGGAACCTCCGAAACGCCAATACATCTACGTAATCTTTATTGTAAACTGAAATTCCAATTTTAGAATATATTGCCTTTGATATTCGAGTCTGGTCTCTTTGGGCCAAATGATATTGGTTCTATTGACGACGTCTATAATTACGTGGGAAATAATAATGGGATGTTTTATAATACAATTTATAGAGTCCTTGTTCTAGGAGTATATTGGAGATTCTAAAACATTAAAATGGAGGAGATTTTAGAATTCTAAATTAGAAAGGATATGATGGTAAGCTCATTGGTGTATTAGTTTTGGAACGCATTTGATATAGTGCAAAGAATGTTGGGGGTCTGAACAAGATGTTTATGAGTATTCTATTTTATGCATGAATCTTTTGTAGTTTGTAGGTGGTTTGTTGGGTAAGACTCC
>NC_090749.1:61961401-61963901 GCF_036898095.1 Palaemon carinicauda
CAATCTCCCACAAATTGCCAAAACTAATGTATATGCTTATGAAACGGAAAAGGGGGTATGAAAGGTGGAATCTGTGTGTGTGCGATTGTATGCATATCAAAATATTTAACCGTCATATTTGACAGGTCGCATACACTATCCAGGTAGGAAATGTAATACCGATTTACAAACTTGAAGATAAACCAGAATAGATAAAAAGCGAAGAAATGAAAATGAACAATCTGAGGCACACTTCTTGCCACCGAAGGATCCCATCTTCTTTAGCTATGTTATCGACCCTAACAAACAACCCCCACGACCCAAGGGGGTCACAGTCCTCCTTCCCAGGCCCACCCCCTCTCCTTTCCCCCCAGGCAAATGGGTGGGTTGTGTAAATGGCTTCAGCATTGGGTTACCTGTTGCAGCTTGAATAGCTGGTAAAATGGTTGTGATATTTGGCAAAATAGCCTCGCTAAGGACGTCATAGTTGCATCGGATTTTCTAATATAGGGCTTTTAGGAATTATAACCGTGCTATTAGGATTTAGAGAGTTTGTAGAGTTACTATGTTGTTTTAGAGGTTATTGCTGTGCTTTAAGGATATATAGTTTGAAAAATAACTACTTTACTTTGAGGTTTATCATTTTCCTTTTACCAGATATGGTTTGTAGATTAACTGCTTTATTCTATGGTTTATTACCGTGCTTTTAGGATATATAGTTTATAGAATAACTGCTTTTATTTTGGCTTTACTACAGTGGTTTTAGGAATTATAGTTTATAGAATAACTGCTTTAATTTTGGCCCTACTGTTGTGCTTATAGGATTTATAGTTTACAAAATAACTGCTTTATTCTAGAATATATTACCGTGCTTTTAGGATTTATACTTTATACAAAAACTACTTCATTTTAGAATATATTACCGTGCTTTTAGGATTTATACTTTTTACAATAACTGCTTTATCCTGCCGACTAGAACGAAAACATTAAATGTAGATCAAGGGATAGTTGGGATACCAGTGATATTGAAAAATAAAATGGAGTAATGAAATGACAGAGTAAATTCCCCGTTCTATTCTACCAATTTGGATAGCTGTCTGAATTGCAGCCATACACGGCCAGATAGTGTGGAATAAGCGTTGAATGCTTTTTAAATCTAGAGCCGTGTACAGCATTCTGTCTGGTAGAGAATTCAATGTTTTAGGGAAAGCCAATCTTTTCTAGGTAGTACATAAATTGACCGGGATATACATACATACATATATATGTATATATATATATATATATATATGTGTGTGTGTGTGTGTGTGTATATATATATATATATATATATATAAATATATATATATATATATATATATATTTAGAGAGAGAGAGAGAGAGAGAGAGAGAGAGAGAGAGAGAGAGAGAGAGAGAGGGGGGGGTTTATGTTATAAAACATAAACCATTACAGAGTTATCTAAGCAAGCAACCTGATAAACATTTTGAAAGGCAGCAATATTCTATATAATAGTCTGGAATGATTAAGTTATTGTAGAACATTCCATCTTTTGTTTTATATTTCACGTTTAATGCACAATCTGTGAAACCGTACAATTGTAATGGTCCGAAAAGAAATTATTATTATTATTATTATTATTATTATTATTATTATTATTATTATTATTATTATTATTATTATTATCTAATAGCCAGTCTACAAACCTAGTTGGAAAAGCTTGATATAACTGTATAAGCCCAAGGGCTCCCACAGGGAAAGTAGCCCAGTGAGGAAAGGAAATAAGGTATGGGAAATCAATTAACAGCTAGAGTGAATATGAATATATTGGGGTGGTTTGGTCATGCAGAGAGAATGAAAAATGGTCGACTGTTAAATAAGTGATGAATGCAAGAGTTGATGGGAGAAGTGCAAGAGTAAGGACAAGGTTTGGGTGTATGGATGGAGTGAAGAAAGACCTAGGTGACGGGAGGATAAATCTGAAAGAAGCAAAAGAACGTGCCAGGAATGGAAATGACCTGTTGCTACCTCAGCTCAAATTGGTGACCACTGTGATAGTGGCAGTAGGGGACTCAGCATATGAATACTCAATCGTAACGATAAACAAGGGAAAGTGGACTTTGGCACCCTAGTAATACCAACCAAACACGGGTGAGTACCCCTCGTCAGGCAAGGAGGATTGGTGAGAAAAAAAATCACCTTTAGTTTTCGCTTTTCTTTTATTGTTATCTCACAAAATTGGAGTAAGTACCATAGTAGATCGATAGATATATAAATTTTTATTGTTATCATTATTAAAATAATCCTTTTTCCTCCGTAAGGTTGAAATACCAATGGAAAAAGCGAACGAAATGAACTATAAAAACAAACAGGAATTCCTGGACTTTTGTCCACCAATAAACCATGAAAAAAACTCCCAGTAATAGTGACCCGAGTAACCTGAGCTGATATTCCAACATTATTCTGAATCCTGACTTCTGGGAACCAGCGAAAACTGGGCTTTTCGAAATGAGTTACGAAAGG
>NC_090749.1:61976401-61983901 GCF_036898095.1 Palaemon carinicauda
GGTTAAAAAGTTGAACTACTCTTTTTAATGTCTATATGAATGTTTGTATATTCTCTCTTTATAATAATAATAATAATAATAATAATAATAATAATAATAATAATTAGAAGTGGTGTTAATAATCATAGGAACACTAGATATCATACACTGCTAAAAAAAAAAAAAAACGTAATTTTAATGAGAAATATTCCGTAAAAGTACTGTTTTCATATATAATTCTTGAAAAATAAAGGCGACCGAAGTTTTCACCCTAAATTGTTATTATCTTTTCCCGGTTGGTGAATTTACGTACAGTATATATATCCGTTTTTAAAACGGTAAATGTCTGGCAATCTTTATTACAGGATTTTTACCTTTTTTTTAAGATGCAAATTCTTAACAGTGTACCTAAGTCACTGAAAAAGAATCTTGAGAAGGAAGGAACCGATACAGTCCCAGGGGAGCGCGCTATTTGAACTGGGCTCATATGGTGAGGAAAGTGATGGATTCATAAAGAAGCTAGATAAAACCCGAAACTTCACACCATAAACCACCAGTTTTTGTTGAGTGTGATTGAAATGATAATACTAATATCAATAATGATAACAATAATAATAATAATAATAAAAAAAAAATAATAATAATACATACATACATACATACATACATACATCATACATATACCAAGGCACTTCCCCCAATTTTGGGGGGTAGCCGACATCAACAGAAGAAACAAAACAAAAAGGGGACCTCTACTCTCTACGTTCCTTCCAGCCTGACAAGGGAACAACCGAGTTCAGCTGGTACTGCTAGGGTGCCAGAGCCCACCCTCCCACATTATCCACCACAGATGAAGCTTCATAATTCTGAATCCCCTACTGCTGCTACCTCCGCGGTCATCTAAGGCACTGGAGGCAGCAGCAGGGCCTACCGGAACTGCATCACAATCGCTCGCCATTCATTCCTATTTCTAGCACGCTCTCTTGCCTCTCTCACATTTATCCTCCTATCACCCAGAGCTTTCTTCACTCCATCCATCCACCCAAACCTTGGCCTTCCTCTTGTACTTCTCCCATCAACTCTTGCATTCACACCTTCTTTAGCAGACAGCCATTTTCCATTCTCTCAACATGGCCAAACCACCTCAACACATTCATATCCACTCTAGCTGCTAACTCATTTCTTACATTTTGGTATCATTTTAACTTCTAAAATCAATCACACAACTTTCAAACAATAATATGTAGGGCATTTCCCTACTTGCTAGGGCATTATCAGTTCCTTACTGCTGTCATTCATTAGCGGCTTTTAAACATCTTCAGTTGAAGATGTCTTATCAGTTTATTTTATTTCGATTCGTAGTTTATGCACGGGGTCTAGTTGGATTCACGATATGCTTTGCTAAGCAAAAAACCAGCTAATACAGGCCTTTATTATTGTGCCCATGTGGTTTTATATTCATCTTGAATCTGGGAGAAATGGGAATACAAAAATTGTTGGAGAATTGATCCTTTAATTGGTAGATTATCGGTCTTGTTGGACGTCATCCACCACCAAAACCATTTTTATCTGAGACATCTCTTCCTATCACAGACGCTTTTAAGCCATAACATTTACTTTTTAAGGACTATGCACTCTTTTCTTTGACTCATGAAGATATACCAATTCGCTAAGTAGGTATTTATGTACCGCTAAAGACATCTGAGAGATTTTTTCTCGGAATAAATGGACGTATACATTTGCCATCCTGACCCCAGGGAATGTTCGTTCCAAGTAGGTTACCTGAGATGAGGTTAATGGTAGCCTACTCAAAGCCCCAACACTCCCCTGGGTGGAGGGGAGCCTCTGCCTATTCACCACATTGCTAAGCGTGTTCTCGTATACTTAAATGACGAGAGGAGAACTCTAGTTTGCTATTTTGATCTTAACTTTAGAGCACAACATGTTGAGAGATCTTGTTTGGTATCGCTCATTTCCTTATCTCATATCTTTCGGAATGGAAAAGACTCCTTTCTGAGAGATTTATTTCCTTATAATGCTATTTAATGAAATTCTATATTCATGACCATTTCTGAGCAGGGATAACTTAACTGGGTGACAGGGTTTACGTGTCACCATGACCAAGAATGCTGTAATAGTCAGGACTCATACTTAGGTTGTTTTGCAGTGAGCAATCAGACAAAAGTATCCCATCACAATTCCACATTGACTAGCGGGGTGATGAAAGCTGGCCAAACCGCAGATATGTCTGAGGCCTTTGTCCGGCATTGTTCTACAAACAGCTGCATTTGATCTTGTTGTATTCCCAAATACAATCAGAACAATGTATTTTTCCCCCACAACTACATAATCACGTGCATAGTTACATACATGTTTACTTGAAGTATCTTTTGTTCTTCAGTTTGTCATTTTATTCCCCAAATGCTGTGTGTTCGATTGGCTTTCGGTAAGCAAAGTGAAGCATCATCCAGTGTGATATATAAAGCGGAGTTTATATGGTCGAATGGTTCATCGAACCCGGTTGTCGAACCTGCTTGTCAAAGGGTTCGAAGAGGTTAAATTAGCAACAAATGCATAAGGTTTGTGGACAATGAATTACAGCCCACAAAAGTCAGGCGAGAACAGACTTTCTTCAAACCGTTCGACAACCAAATACCCGGTTCTCATGCTTAAACACTTGTCTGTCGAACTGTGTTCAACGAGCCATTTGGCCGTGTAAACTCGCATTTACACTGATCAGTGTCTGCAAACCAACACCAGAAACCATACTACATAACAGCTAAACTCGCTCTGTTGACGTTCAATTCTCATTAAGGCCCATCACAGCTTGGGCAAGACCATTAACTTTGGCCGCTTACCCTTGACACTCACGGACCAACGAAAATGAGTAAATTCTCAGTCTATGATGTTTCATAATTCTATTGATGTTAAGCTTAATCTTAGTCTAAACTGAAACTGAACCAAATAAACTATTCTATACTTTTTCTCGCAATGTTTTGGATATGAAAAATAAGTGCAAAGGGAAACTTATGATTTAAGACCTCTTCCATCCTCCGGTCAATAATTCACCCAAGTCTACGGACCAAGTTTTCCCTTTATCATATGTTGACCGTGATTCAATATACTGTATTATTATCTTTTTATTAAAATCATGAATCTTGACTTCTTCCAGATATTACAATTTTTCATAAATCTGGAAACACGTTTTGATGTAGTCCTACAAACAGACTAACAGATAAATAAGTTTGTGTTGTGGGACAATAGTCTGGTAGAGTGATTCAGGGTGTGGGGGATGTTGTTGCAACATCCCGCCACAACATGAATTTTCCGCTTTGAAAACTGTAGAGTCATAGATTTTATTTCTACAGAGTTAATATTCTATGAATGATAAAGATACAGTATTCTCTTTAAAACTCCAAAGTAAGGTTTGGGGTATTATGTGATATTCAATTTTTTATAAAGTGAAATCACGAGAAGTAAAGAATTGGGTTAAAAGAAATAAGAAGAGGATTTTTTGTTCTTGAAAAAATGCACAATTATGTAACAAAAGTTTCCTTTTTCTAAATCTTCGTGCTAAAATTTTATTACAAAAAATATGAATACAAAATTGGAGTAAGTTATAATCCTTTCCCACCGTGTCGTCGTCATATTTTGAGGAGATTTAATCTTATTACTGAAAAATAATGAAAGAATTAATACCTCACACTTATCCTGAGTTTGATCAAATTTCATGTCAAATTCAGCTTTTGCAATTAATATCCAAATCAAATTATCACCGTCGTTATAGCTTATTTGCAAGTCTTTAACACTTGGCTGTTTAATGATAATTTTACATTTATTTCCAATAAGTCAGATACCTCTTATTATGGAATTTTCTCAGTCTACGGTTTGTAGACCTAAAGGGAAATTAATGTTTTTCATAAGAATTTTTGGCTTGGCAAAAATCTGTATATTACACATTTTGAAATTGAGAAAGCATGAATGATATTAGTGAATATTTTGCCAAGGTCGCTAATGACTGGCAGAGCCAAGGGACAATGACAATGCCCTTGAAACTGGCCATATATATATATGATCAGCGCCCTCTATACTCAAGCTAGGACCAGGGAGGGCCAGGCAATGGCTGCTGATGACTCAGCCGATAAACATATAGTATAGGCACCCATTCGTAGCCCACAAACATGGTAAGGTTGCAGACGCTACTAGAAACTATCGAGATTGATTGGGTTTCGAACCACAGTCCAGCTGATCGCCAGAAAAGGGCGTCTCCAATAGGTTACCACAACCCTGATAATGCAGCGTATGTTGGTGGGTTAGATGACCTATGAGTGATCAAACTGCATAGATACATCTACCGAGGAATGTAAAACGCTACTATAAAATGGGACGAATTACGATTCAGCAGTTAAAGTATGAATGTTCAAGGGTAAAGGTTAAAGGTGTCTGGTTTCAGTTCCCGTTTCATCAGAATTGATGCTCACCGGAACGTCAGCCGGGCAAGCCCACCCAGCCCCCACTGTGGTGCCCAGCCACAGCAGTGGCCTCCCCAGTAAACAGCTTAAACTCACAGTCCTGGAAGGGGATCGATCTGCTGCCCTGAAAATGCTAGCCGGACACGTTACCGCTGTACTAGCCAGGAGGCTTGTTTAGGTCATATATATGATCTATTTTCCTTCAAGATATTTCAACCAGTTGAATAAACTTGCCTTAACAACTATGTCCAGTCAGGATTCATTTGTTTGTACAGTTGGACACAAGCATTCTTGGTACACCACGCTCGAAGGACTGTCAAACCGTTTCTGTGCATCGAGTAACCAGTGTGGGGAGATAGGGCATCAGTAAAAGGTAGGGTTTCACGCTTCAGTAGGGTGTGAGAGAGTACACCAAGGAATGCCTGTGAGCAACTGCAAATATATATTTATGTACACATTACAGGTATTTAGACCAATTTTAAGACAAAACATACAGGTAAAAAGGGTTTTTATAGTTATGTAAACTATTATATCGATATTTTAGACGAATTGGATGGATATTCTGCTGTAAAACGTATAGTACAGTCATGTCAAACCACCACAAAGAGTCATGTTAGTTCTATTCTTTCCTCAGTGGAATATTCTCCATAATACTTTTTTTATTCTTTCCAGAATATTTCCGTTTCCGGCTGAGTGGTAAACAAGAACACAAAGGACTCATTGTGAACAAGTTGCAGAGCCATTTGTGGGTCTTTATGGCGTTATAAAGCTTTCAGAAGGAAAGTAGTGAAATTAGGAATACGAAAGCTTCGCATTTAGGTCTTAAATTTAGAGTAAGGGAATCTTTTCAAGGGGTTACAACTGTCTTATCTCTGTTTTTTTTTTCTTTAAAGGACATTAATTTTATCATTTTAGAGTCAGAATCAAGTGAATCTATCTTTCAAGGGACCTTAGTTTGACAATTTCAATGTCAGCATCAAGTGAATCTCTAGCTTTTGTAATAGACGTTATTTTGACAGTTTAAGGGAAGTTATTTTGACAGTTTAAGGGAAGTTATTTTGACCATTTTAAAGTCAAAATCAAGTTAAGCCCTAGCTTCCCAATGAAAATTATTTTGAATAATCTAACACAGGAATCACGTAAAATCTGTGGCTTCTCAAGGGACGTTATTATGACTATTTTAAAGCCAGAATCATGTGAAATCGATAGTTTTTTAAGGGACGTTATTTTGAGTAAGTCTGAATCAAGTGAATGTAGCTTTTTAAGGGACTTTATTATGACTATTTTACAGTCAAAATCAAGTGAATTTCTACCTTTTACAAGCGATATTATTTTGACCATTTTGAAATCAGAATCAAGTGACCTTCTAGGCTTTATAAGGACAGTAATTTTTACCATTTTGGAGTCAGAATCAAGTGAATTTAGCTTAATTTGTCCAATTTCCCATTTCTGGGGGTTTGTACCTTTTCAAAGAGGGTATGTATTGGAGAATTTGAAAAAAAGTAATAAGTAAATATTACATATGTTTAAACGAATCAGAAGAACATGATATTCTAATTCACAGCATGGGATATTTTTTCAAGATGCTTTGATGTTTTTGTTCTTACCTTTAGCCTTTGAAATATTTCTATTACAAAGATCAAGCTTATGTATCATTAATTTCATTAAGTACTTTAAATATCATAATACATTTTTGGAAAATTTTAAAATGGTGTTCTTTTTATGTGGAATATCCAAACTGCTGTAATTGTTTGAAGCATTTTAAACACCTTATTCACGAGAATTGACATTCAAGGAAGGCCACAAGTTTAAACAATTTGAAATAAATGTCAAGGAGAATCTCAAGATGAAGTTCGTAATTATCATATAAACAATAAATAAATATTTTATAAAATAAACCAAGAAATATTTTTCAAAAATGATAATGTGAAATAAATTATTTTCATGATTTTCTGTTTTGTAATTGAATTAATTACTTTGAAAAGGATTAAAAATTAACTACAGATAATAATCAAAATTGGGCATAGTCAAGAAGGCTGAAGGGAAGGACAACCCAGTGTCCTCTCCTAGTTCAAAACCAAAACAATCCAAGAAGAAGGGAGAGGAAAGGTACAATAAGACTTCCTAATTCTTCAATTAGGGAAGGTTATAAGCTAAGGAAAATCAGAAGTAGGAGTGGATTGTTTAATTTAAGCTATACATCCTTGGTGCTGGGGCCAGTGAAGCCTTTTAGAGTCTAGGTTCAGCTGTGTGAGTGTGTGGGGGGAGGGGTGATCACAGTTTGCACTATATATTGAAAATTTTAATAGTTTAGACAGAAAAAAGGAAGAAAAGAAACAGAAATTGTAGGGGTGGGGGGTAGAAGGCTGTAAAGCAAGAACAGCCAGTAATGCCTACTGATCAACGCATGAGGTGCACTGAACGCACTATCCCACTACCCGGATAGTATTCCAAAGCCTTGAAATAGAGAGAACAAAACTTATTCATCATTTTATAACCCTATTTATTCATTGCATAAAGATATATATATACCCAGGTTAACAACACCATCAAACCATTACAAACACTATCAACAAACACAAACAAATACAGACAAACATGATAAAAACCAATGTGCAAATACTCGAACGAAAGCATCAGTAGAACAACTAAAACAACGACAAAATCAACATTGATAAAATAATTGTATTGAAACTGTCTGTTCTTGTACAATGGACATATCCGTTTATGCGAGGAAACTAAGGAAAACTCAATAGACATCCGGACTCTGTCAGACAGCATGCAGAGAGAGAGAGAGAGAGAGAGAGAGAGAGAGAGAGAGAGAGAGAGAGAGAGAGATGGCGGGGGAAAATGAAAGCATAAATTCTAAATGTAGTCTTTCAAACAAAAATAATCACTATATAGAAAACTGTTTCAACTAGATACAGAGAGAGAGAGAGAGAGAGAGAGAGAGAGAGAGAGAGAGAGAGAGAGAGAGAGAGAGAGATGGCGGGGGAAAATGAAAGCATAAATTCTAAATGTAGTCTTTCAAACAAAAATAATCACTATA
>NC_090749.1:61988901-61991401 GCF_036898095.1 Palaemon carinicauda
TTCGACACTTTCACACACAAATTGAATTCTTTCGTGAGTATATTTCTTCAATCTTTTGGAAATAACTACTTCAAATATCTTCAGTGTTCCGAACTTGATTTATTTCAAGGGGTTTTTAGTCAATGATTACACATTCCACGCGAGGAATTTCACCAATTTCCGCTAATCCATTGGGCCATGTCAAGGGCACTAGAGAGAGAGAGAGAGAGAGAGAGAGAGAGAGAGAGAGAGAGAGAGAGAGAGAGTATATCACTGTGAACACGAAGGCTTCAACTTCAAAGCTGTACAAATCTTTAAGTTACAGAACTATCTATAACGATGCCACATAAGAATAAAATGTCATGATCACATTTTGTTTGAATAGATCTTCAAACATATACGTACACATACAGATAAACATGCATATATCTATATATATATATATATATATATATATATATATATATATATATATATACAGTGTATATATATATACATATATATATATATATATATATATATATATATATATATATATATATACAAACATATATATATATATATATATATATATATATATATATATATATATATATATATATATATATATATATAAAACTACAGTAATGTTAGTAATTTTCTACATTAAAAACGTCAAAACGGAAAAAACAATGAATGTGAAGGTTTATAGATGTTAGTTTAAGTACTTGTATCTAAAATAGCCCCATAAGAAACATCAAAGTTTTTAGAACCCTCAATAAACATAATGACTCAACGCAAGCAATGGTAATTAATTTTCCAACACAAAAAAAGCGTAAAGAATCAAGAAAGCTAATTAATTTCAAGATGTGAAATAGCAAAATATAAAAAGGAAAGGAGAGATAATTAATTTTATGATACACAATGGAATTTCTTTTAAACGATGAGGCTAATTACTTCCTTGAACCTCAATGGCCAGGAAACATAGACACTAAAGCTATTTACATTCTAAAATTAATTGATGATTATGTTAAATAAAAAGAGATACTATATTATAAAAAACAAAGTGATGTCAAAGCCAAACAACTAAAGCTATATCATTGTGTAATCAAAATAATGTCAAATGAAAACTACATAAATTACATCATAAAAATATAATGATGTCAAGGGAAAACTACTGAAATTATACCATAAGAATAAGATCAGGGCAAGGCCAAACTACAGAAATTATATAATGAAGACAAAATTATGTCAAAGCCAAAACTAAAGAAATTACAGAAGAATAAAATGATATCAAAGCAAAATTACAGAAATTACATAAAAAAAACAAAATGATATTAAAGCCAAACTATAGAAATTACATAATAAGAATAAAAGAATGTGAAATCATAAATACAGAAATTACATAATAAAAATAAAATGTCAAAGCAAAACTACAGAAATAACATAATCAAAACATAATAATGTCAAAGCCAAAGTAGTAGAAATTACATCATGAAAATAAAATGATGTTAAACCAACACTACAGAAATTAAATAATAGAAATAAAATGTCAAAGCAAAACTAAGGAAACTACATTATGAAAATAAAATGTCATAGCAAAACTACAGAAATTACATAATAAATAATAAAATGTCAAAGCAAAACTACAAAAATTACATGATAAAAATAAAATGTCAAAGCAAAACTAAGGAAACTACATTATGGAAATAAAATGTCATAGCAAAACTACAGAAATTACATAAAAAAATTAAATGTCAAAGCAAAACTACAGAAATTACATAAAAAAATTAAATGTCAAAGCAAAACTACAGAAATTACATAACAATAATAAAATGTCAAAGCAAAACTAAGGAAACTACATTATGAAAATTAAATGTCATAGCAAAACTACAGAAATTACATAATATAAATGAAATGTCAAAGCAAAACTACAGAAATTACTTAATAAAAATAAAATGTCTAAGCAAAACTAAGGAAACTACATCATGGAAATAAAATGTCAAAGCAAAACTACAGAAATTACATATTAATAATAGAATGTCAAAGCAAAACTACAGAAATTACATGATAAAAATAAAATGTCAAAGCAAAACTACAAAAATTACATGATAAAAGTGAAATGTCAAAGCAAAACTACAAAAATTACTTAATAAAAATAAAATGTCTATGAAAAACTAGGGAAACTACATTATGGAAATAAAATGTCAAAGCAAAACTACAGAAATTACATAATAAATAATAAAATGTCAAAGCAAAACTACAGGAATTACATGATAAAAATAAAATGTCAAAGCAAAACTACAGAAATTACATGATAAAAATAAAATGTCAAAGCAAAACTAAGGAAACTACATTATGAAAATGAAATGTCAAAGCAAAACTACAGAAATTATATAATAAAAATAAAATGTCAATGCAAAACTACAGAAATTACATAATAAAGATAAAATGTCAAAGCAAAACTACAGAAATTACACAATAAAAATAAAATGTCAAAGCAAGACTACAGAAACTACATAATAAGAATAAAATAATGTCA
>NC_090749.1:62001401-62003901 GCF_036898095.1 Palaemon carinicauda
GATCTGCTATGATATGATCATTTCAGAAGATAATCTTAAAGATGATCTGTGATTGTCTGACGACACATGACCTCATTGCATTTCCAAAATAAGAGTCAAATGAAATATCAATTTTAAATTTTATCATCATTCTGGACAAATCATTTGTCAGGGGTAACAATGCATTGGATATAAAACAGCAAACACAAAACAATGACATATAATAAGAAGTATTATTTTTTTGCATCAAACAATGCAGTCCACTGTATATGTGAAAGGGAAAATATTTTCTAATATACTCCGAATGAAGTATATTATTATAGACCTACAAATGACGTCAAATGTACTCTTGTATATCGTAATCTTAAAAATGATATACAGTAAATATATATATATATATATATATATATATATATATATATATATATATATATATATATATATATACACACACACACACTAATGTACGTGACCCATAAAAATGACGGCTAAATATTTAAATATGCACACACACAGATTCCATTATTTCAACTACTTCTTACCAAGGAATGACTATTCCCTCTTCCCCATACAAGAGGAACAGGGAGATACTGAATAGTTATACATTCGGTCTATCGCAAAGCTTATCCATTTACTGTACATGACATGTTTTGAACGTCATGTTAAGTATCAATCTCTTGATAAAAACCAACTGTATAATATCGACCAATGCTCATTTCTGTAAGCAGCACCTAAGTGTCTTTTGTATTTCTGTAATTGAAAACTACTATTTAGATTTCTCCGGATTTAGTAGTGACTGTTGTTACGTCGGAAGTGTAGTAATCTGTTGATCAAAACCGACTGAGTGAAAGCTGCGCGTCAATATCCTTTGTGTATTATTGAGATTTCACTGGATTCATTACGAGCGAGTGTAAATCGAGATGTTAAGATCTAGACTATAAAATATGAAAAGTATTATGTGTAAAGTAAAACCTGTTAGATACCAATTTACCGCAATATTGATTGAATAAAATATGTAATAAAACTAACTTGACACAAATTTATTGCATTAAATATTTTATGAAATTGTGAATTCTCTTTTGATATGTAATATCGTTTACTTTTATAAATCATTTGTATTATTTAAATCTGTGACTTTTTTGGGGTATACCATATCAAGTCTGGTTATTATTATTCTTAAAACTCTTTTAAGTCTTAGAGGCAAAGAACTCTAAGCAAAAGTATTTCAGCATTTTTTTTTTAAAGCGAGGTGAGGCAAGAATTCCTGTGTCCAACTGTACACAGGTACAAGTCCTACTTTTTCGATTCACACGTAGCAAGAAAATTCACTTAAAGTGATGAGGTCAAGACGAATGCACACCGTGACGCCACTTTGCATACATGAACTGGGTCATAACTAAATGTCTGAGGAAAAGGCCGGAAAAATATGTGCTTATTTTTCTTCTTGGTGAATGAGCAAGGAAACTCTGGCCTTAACAGAAACAAAGTATGTATGTTGTGTGAATAATAAAGACTATAGTGTTTTATTATGGATTCAATATAAAGACATTATATATATATATATATATATATATATATATATATATATATATGTATATATATATATATATATATATATATATATATATATATATATATATATATATATAAAACTGTACTAGTTAGTGCATGGTTTGTTAAGAGCGATAAGACAAAAATCTCTCACCATTAGTAATCAGCATTGGCCAGTGTTGCTATGAAAAGTGGCCAAACCACAGACATGAATAAAGACATGTCTGAGGTCTTTTGTTGTTGTTGTGTGTGTGTGAAACATTATATATATATATATATATATATATATATATATATATATATATATATATATATATATATATATATATATATATATATATATACAGTATATCACTGTCCCTTGCCTCTGCCATTCATGAGCGACCTTTAAAAAATAAAAAAACTTATATCCTCTATGCTTTAAGCTAAGCAGTTACCTTATCCAAAGAGTCGCAAGCGCGCATCAAAATGATGAAATATAGCAAGACTGAATTTGCATAAGCGAAAGTTTTGTTATCGAGGTTCTAAGTTCAAAGTTCCCAAGGGTAATCCTATTCATGGCTGACTTAATCTTGCCTGAAGAGAAGAATCCAGGGTCCTCTTCTTGCCTTCACACAGACAATGGCCTTTTTAATATCAAGCCAAAAAGACAGAGCAGTGATTTCCATCACATTTATAATTTAACTGTTAATTTACGAAGGAGATTTTGACCACTTTATCTCATCATTATCAGCCGTCGTTAGTCCACTGCAGAACAAAGGCCTTAGACATGTCCTTCCACTCACGTCTGCTTATGGCCTTTCTATGCCAGTCTACAACGGATAATTTCCTTAGCTCGTTAAGTTTTAGCTGGGGGACAAATTTTGTTACTGAAGGTTTTTTGTTGGTGAAGGTCTTCTTTTACCGCAAAAAGAAGAGATGATAATCCAGAAACAAATCAAAATACCAAAGAGGTAAACATCGAAATAAC
>NC_090749.1:62016401-62021401 GCF_036898095.1 Palaemon carinicauda
GGACGTCTTCTGCGAGAATAAGGAGGCGGTCAAGGAGAATCCGAGCGAAAATCTTACTAGCGATGCTTAGTAGTGATATTCCCCGGTAGTTGTTACAGTTCTCCCTGTCTCCCTTCTTGAAGATGGTAATGATGTTTGCATCGCAGAAGTCCCTGGGGGGGGGGGTCCTGGTCTCCCATATTTTCAGTATAAGGAGCATCAAACGGTTCCTCAAGCCGGGGCCACCGTGAGTGAGGAGCTCCAACGGGATGTTGTCTGGCCCTGGGGCTTTGCCGGGCTTCATGCGCTGCAGGGCCTTGTTGAAGTCATGGATGGAGGGTGGTAGTGCCATCCAGTGACGGACGGGATGCTGCGGGGTCATTCGCAGGAGATCGTCTGGGGTGTCTGCTTGGTCATTGAGGAGGTTCTCAAAGTGAGACCTCCACCTGGCCAGGATGCCCTCGCTGTCGGTGATGGTCGTGGCCCCATCCGCGTCCTTCAGGGTGCCCACTGATGACCGTGTGGGACCGAATATTTCCTTTGTTGCTGCATAGAAGCTGCGCAGGTCACGTTAGTCAGCGAAACTCTGTATTTCCCTCTTTGGCAACCAGCTTCAGCCACCTTGTGAGCACATTTGTTAGCTGCTGTTGGTTGGTTTTCCAAAGTCAGGCGTGCTTGTCGTTTGGTTTCAATGAGAAGAGAGATGGTAGCATCATTCTCATCAAACCAATCCTGCTGTTTCTTGGTGGTGTAGCCTAGTGTTTCCTCCGCGGCACGGGCCATGGCGTTTCAGAGGGTGGTCTAGTGGTGCTCAACAGTGGCCTGACCAACGGGGTCTGCGAGGTATTGTTCGCAGGCCTCCTTGTAGTTCTGTTCCACCTGTGGGTTGCGGAGCTTACTACAATCAAAGCGTTGGTGTGGTACGCTATCAGGTGCCCTTCTGGGTGGTCGTAGGGTCGTCACGGAGAGTCGGGAGATGAGGAGTCTGTGGTCCGTCCAGCAGTTGTCCACTCCGGGCATGGATCGGGTGATGCGGACGTCTCCTCGGTCTCTGGCTCTGGTCAGGACGTAGTCCAGGGTGTGCCAGTGTTTAGACCGTGGGTGTCTCCATGTGGTCTTTTGTCGCTTTGGTAACTGGAAGATGGTGTTGGTTACCACAAATTGGTGTTCTGCACACAGACCCAGTAGGAGTTGGCCATTGCCGTTGGAATTTCCAATGCCATGGCGGCCGATGATTCCCTCCCACAGGCGATGGTCTTTGCCTACTCGGGCATTAAAGTCACCAAGCACAACGAGCTTGTCATTGGCGGGCACTGCCTGGATGGTGCGGTCGAGCTGGGTGTAGAAGGCAGCTTTGTTATCATCGGTTGAGGTCATAGTCGGGGCGTAGACAGAGATCAGGGTGAGGTGTCTATCCCGAGTGATGGGGATGCGGACAGTCATCAGGCGCTCACTGATGGCCTTGGGAGCGAGGTTGTGCTGCTGCACTAGCTGGGAACGGATGGCGAAGCCAACACCGTGGATGCGAGGCTCCTCTAGGGCCTTGCCTTTCCAGAAGATGGTGTAGCCTGTTCCAGCTTCCCTGATGTTGCCCTCTTCGGGTAGTCTGGTCTCGCTAAGAGCCGCCACATCAACATTGAAGCGGGCTAGCTCCTTGCAGACGAGGGCTGTACGTCGTTCCGGGTGGTTGGTGTTCGTCACGTCTTGGAGGGTGCGGATGTTCCACGCACCTAAGGTTAATATTTTTTTTTTGTTTCGACCGCATTAGTGGGATGTTCGCCAGCCGCGGTAAGCTGACCAGACGGGTTTGCCGTGTCCGATGTTTACCCCACCTTTTCTAGGGGCCTCCCCATGTGGGATGGGCTGCGGTGTCCTCAATAGGCCAGCCCAGTCACGGGTCCAGCTGCCGAACTCTGGTGTCACGGCACCGTCACCAGAGAGCGACTGAATCTTAGACTCGCCGCCTGAGTGCAGTCGTGGACTAAGGGCTTCCAGCTATCCAGGCCTTCCCCCTTCACCCATGGTGCTGTCGCCTCAGGACTTGCTGGTGATGATGATGATGATGATGGTGAGAAAGAGATGAAGAAGGGTGGAGGAAACGACAGAATGCCAGTAGCTCGGTATATTGTTTTGGGTGGTCGTGGCTTTGCAACGGCCACGCACACACACTTGGCCCACATCGTTTTCACTGCGGCTCAAGACATATGAGACAGGCGGCTTCTCCGATGTTGGTTGCATCGGACTGCCGGGTTCTTGTTATGTCAAGGCCCGCCTTGTTGCCTGCCCGACAGGCATTGCCCTCTTCCGCCGGCGCTGGGAAGCTCCGCCGTTGGGGTCTTGTTTGGTTTGATTTTGGAGTTTTCCTTCTCCTAGCCTTTGCCTATCTTAAAATAAAGGAGAAGGCCTATAGGGGTCCAGTCTTGGTCTGGCCTCTCAGAACTGGCGTTAGCGGTATGGTTGAGCCTGCCAGGGTGGATAAACTACCCCACCGCCATTGCCCAGCCCATCATTGGGACACTCAAGCCCCTCTACTGCAGCAAAGTGCTGGACCATCAAAGGGGATATATATATAAATATATATATATATATATATATATATATATATATATATATATATATATATATATATATATATATTTGAACAACCCACTCTACCTACGACGAAGGTGCATTGTTATGACTCACTAGGCCAATGCTGGACTAGCATACCTCATCAATATAAATTAGCTTTAGGAAATTAATTATCACATACAAATCACAAGAACAAGCCAGAAAAGTTACTATATGATGAGCGTGGCATTTACGTATATAGCCTTCCTAATCTAATAAGGCAAATGTATATAACTTTAATTCTTCAATCCTCCACTGAATGAGTTTTTTGAGATAAAAAAAAAAAAAAAAAAAAGTAAACTCCTACACTTGGAGTTCCGTGGAGTCCTTCTTAAACCTGCTGTGACCAGCCAAATACCCCCCTCCCCCAACATGGAAAAATAAGTCTTTGGATATTTTCATTGCATGGCCCGACCTTAAGGTCACACAATATATGTCAAAATTCCACTCTAAGGTAAAGTCATACCACCGTTTACTCGTGACCGGAGAAAATCTCAACTAAATTATGATGTTCGAAGAAGCTTCGCTTCGCTGGTCTTGTTAACTCTCTCCCTCTCTCTCTCTCCTCTCTCTCTCTCTCTCTCTCTCTCTCTCTCTCTCTCTCTCTCTCTCTCTCTCTCTCTCTCTCTCTCACTCTGATTGTATCCATCATTTTCCTCTGTAGTTAACACAGCCATTTAAAAGTGCAAACACGTAAAATAAAATATATTTTCTGAATGAAATATAGAAATGAAAAGAATGTATTTTTTGACGAAAAAAAAACAAGTACGTTGATATTTTTTTCATGCTAAACATTGAATATTTTTATGAATAAAAACAGAATACGTATATATTTGTATGAATGAATAAATAAAAAAATATACTCATAATGGAATAAAATAATATACCTAAATCATTTGTATATATATGCATATGCATGTATTATAATGTTAATAATTCAAATAATAATTTTGATAATTCTAATTACATTAAGTTCATTGATTTCAATTAAAGAAGTATCAATAATTTTAGATTATTAAAAAGTCGTATGTAATAATAATAATAATAATAATAATAATAATAATAATAATAATAATAATAATAATAATAATAATAATAATAAACTGATCTAAATATATATACAAAATCCTGTATACAAAATCTTCGAAGATATATGTATTTACAAAAAACAAAGAAAAATATATATTAGGAAAAGTATAGCCAAACTAGAAAAGGGACTCGGTAGAGCGCATACTTGTGCCAACATTACATCATAATATAGGCAATTGTATTATGCACATTTTCGCACTAGTTTCGTGCCAATCCTATAAAAAAATTAACCACGATGTAGCAAAAGGAATTTTATTTACTTTTTCGTTACCATGACCTTTGATCCAACCACTACCTAAATATAACCAAATTGACCTTGAATCAAGGCCAATCATCCCATCAAATTTCATAAGATTCGGTCGAATAGTTCTTGAGTTGTGCGAATCACAAACATACACACATAAATAAATACACGCCTATCAAAATATAACATTCTGGCGAAGGTAAGAAGACACGAGAATAGTTACAGATGGTTTTGAGCTATTGGAGCCAGGATGTATGTCTGCTGATGGCTCTAGAGATTTCAAATATGTGGCCCCGAGACTATGCAACAAGCTCCCACTGGACATGGAGAAGAATGAAGTTATTAAAGCTTTCAAGAAGAAGCTGAACACTTTTTTGTTTTCAATGATTTGACAATAATGTAAAGTACGCTCTGTGATACACGAAATACCTAAGATCACATTAAACTGATCTTATAGGTCCTGTAGGGCGTAGGGTTAACCTGTGTGATAGCACCAGGAAAGCAGCTCTTAAAGTAAAGTGGAGAATAATTGGAAACAATGTTTCCATATATAACGAAAAAAATTTCATGAAAATTATATGATAACTTTGATAACTATAAGATTGTTAGGAAGCAATAGAAGTAAAAGAATATATCAGTGTTCCGAAAATAGTAGATATACGCTGTAATTCTTTGGTTAAAAAGGGGGGTAACGAACTTGGATATTTTCATATTCGCTATATAAGTAAATATATAAGCGGTGAGATTAAAGAATGTAATCGTTTGCAAAAAAGTAATAACAAGACACGATAAGATACATTAAAACTACATTAAGTTGAAGATTTTAATCAGGTGCAATCATTTAATGAAATAAGGTTATATGAACTTTAATACTTTCACAAAAACGTACAAAAAATTGTAACAGAAAAACGTAATAAATATCATTGAATTTTAATGTGAAGGGGAAAATTTCTCCAATACAGTTTAAAGGTTTGAAGGCCACTCGTGAATGGCAGAGGCAAGAGACAGTGACAATGCCCTAGAGACTAGTCATGTATACATATGATCAGCGCCCAAGCCCCCTTTCCACCAAAGCTAG
>NC_090749.1:62026401-62033901 GCF_036898095.1 Palaemon carinicauda
CCATAATGAAGTAATTGAACGACGGTGCCAAAGATTAATATCTAGATCAGGAATAAGAAATTCAATAGAATTTAAGTTTCTGTCCAACAAATTAAGATGAGAATCAGCAGCTGAAGACCAGACAGGAGAACAATACTCAAAACAAGGTAGAATGAAAGAATTAAAACACTTCTTCAGAAGCGATTGGTCACAGGAAAGTCCCTATAATTTTATAAGCTGCATCTGTGTCAGAGTTTTATCTGCGATCACCAATGTTTATTTTGTTGGTATTAGGGCCTAATTCCACGGTGAATTTAACTCAACATTTAGTCTGCAGTCAGTTACCGTGGCTGGGTGATTACAGAGAGAGAGAGAGAGAGAGAGAGAGAGAGAGAGAGAGAGAGAGAGAGAGAGAGAGAGAAAATGTGTTTGGTGTTTGAATAGACAGGACAGAAAAAAGGGAAAATACATGAGTATATCAATTGTGTTAAAAGGCCACTTGTGGTTGTGAGAGAGAGAGAGAGAGAGAGAGAGAGAGAGAGAGAGAGAGAGAGAGAGAGAGAGAGAGATGTGTGCTTGTATTTGGTATTTGAATAGACTATACACAAAAAGGGAAAAAAGCTTGAGTATATGAATTGTGTGAAATGTGAAAATGGCCACTTGCGTGAGAGAGAGAGAGAGAGAGAGAGAGAGAGAGAGAGAGAGAGAGAGAGAGAGAGAGAGAGAGAGAGAGAGAGAGAATGTGTGCAGGTGTTTGGTGTTCGAATGGACTACGGCAGAAAAGGGAAAACACTTGAGTAAATGGACTGTGTAAAAAGGCCACTTGTGATAGTGTGTGCGTGTCTGTGCGTGCGTGTGTGTGTGTGAGAGAGAGAGAGAGAGAGAGAGAGAGAGAGAGAGAGAGAGAGAGAGAGAGAGAGAGAGAGAGAGAGATTTATTCTTTCAACAGATGCGCTTCGAAGAGCCAAGATCTTTTGTGCTGGCTGGTTTCATTGTCGTGTGCTGCGGAGTCTGTTCCATGCAATGGATAAGACCATCATCCTGAATGACATCTGTTCTGCTCATTGTAGAGTGGCAAGAAAGAAGAATGACTCAGGGAATCCAGAGGCATTTGTCCAGGGCTCTGGAAGGAATATAGATGAGATGAAGATTGCCTGGAAATAGGGTTTTTGAAACTGATAGCATCTCTTTGAATAACTACTGCTCTGTAATTGTTCAGAGGTTATTTTCCTCTTGGTAAGCGTATAAGAGACTCTTTAGCTTTGTTATGCAGCTCTTCTAGGAGAAGGACACTCCAAAAAAATTGAACTATTGATCTCTAGTCTTAAGAAGTGCCATAGCCTCTGTACCATGGTCTTCCACTGTCTTGGGGTATTGCTCTTGCTTGAGGGTACAGTCTGGCACACTATTCTCTTATTTCTCTTCCTTCTGATTGGTTAAAGCTTTTATAGTTTATATTCGAGATATATTACTATGTTGTTGCTGTTCTTTAAATATTTCCTTTCTATTTATTTCCTTTCCTCACTGGGCTATTTTCCCTATTGGAGCCTCTGGGCTTATATCATCCTGCTTTTCCAACTAAGGTTGTAGCTTTGCAAGTAATAATAATAATGATAATATAATTATTCAGTGGTAACTTTCTTTGGTAAGGGTAAAAAGAGACTTTTTAACTAAGGTAAGCAGTTCCTCTAGGAGAAGGACACTACAAAATCAACCTATTGTTCTCTTGTTTTGTGAAATAATAATAATAATAATAATAATAATAATAATAATAATAATAATAATAATAATAATAATAATAATAATAATAATAATGAAGTGTCAAAATTCCATTATATAGGACTTGTAACTAATCCACTAATTTGAAAGAATAAATAAGGACAATTACATAGTAAAAGGATCTGTCCAATGCCCCCCCCCCCCCACCCCCCCCACAACACTTGTCATCACCGGGACATTTCCCGGAACCCCCCAAAAAATGTTGCTGGCAAACTGGACCACCCCATATCAATCAGACCATAATTCAATTGTGGGCGGATTTATTGAAAACATTTCACCAGGATATCCATTATAAATTCGTTAAAAAAACGGGATTCACTCCCAATACAGATGGAGAATTCACGAATTTAATTGATTTTTTACCTCCACCAACGATGTTGGAAGGAGGTTATGTTTTCGTCCGTGTTTGTAAGTGTTTGTTTGTGAACAGCTTCCTGGTCACAATTTTAATCGTAGAGTAATGAAACTTGTAAAGATTATCTATTACGCAAATAGCTAGAAATTATTTTATTTTGGAAGGTCAAGTCAAAGGTCAAGGTTATGGTCAAGCAAAATGTTCAATTCACTTAAACATCCATAAGTTTGGACATCGTTGTCAAAGAGTCTTCAAACTTGGTTCATATATAAAATGTACACCAACTAATACATGTTAAGGTCAAAGGTCAAGGTCGAGGGAAAGGTCGAAAAATAAGGTGCCACTTCGGAGGTTTGCGCTCTATTGAGTGCCGCTCTAGTTTTCATTCTTTTAATTATTGTCATTCAATCGATGCATAACAAATTATACCAACATTCAACGCCATTAATATCCTTCAGTCTTTCGATGTTAGTTTGTTTACGTTTATCAAAAAAAAAAAATAATAATAATGAAAAATAAAAATAAAAAAACCGACTCGAATGGTAAATGAATTTTTCTCATCAATTCAATTATATTTATGGTTTGATTTCTCTTCATAAATTTATATGATTCGTAAAAAAAATGAATTAAAAATTATTCTAAGGATTGTTATGGTCTTCAGGTGCTGATAATGATGATATTATTTGCTCTAACAACAACAGATACTACTGCTACTACTACTACTACTACTCTACTACTACTACTATTACTGCTGCTGCTACTACTACTACTACTACTACTACTACTACTTAAGAAATAAATTCCAATTCTATATATTTATATAACAGATTGAGTGTCATATACAAGATAGGAATAAATCAATTAAAAATCTCATTTTAAGGTGTTTAAATTATTAACATATTATAATTTTATTAACAAATTCATAATAATAATAATAATAATAATAATAATAATAATAATAATAATAATAATAATAATAATAATAGAACTATAATAAATAATTTCATTCATAAAAAATAACAGTATTACCACCCAATTGCTCCTATTTAGCTGGGCCTGAATGAGCCAAAAAGAAAAAGAGAGACTTGAAAACAAAGGTCGTATGATTATGGAAATCATTAACATCATTAACTGATTAAAACTGGGTTCTTTTCATTCATAATTACCTATATCACGTCTGTGTAAAAGATATGATTCAGAAGCGTAAATGTCTAAGTGTTATTTACTATAATTGTTATACATTTTCAGCTTCTGGGCGATGCAGGGATTACTGCCTGAAATAGGGTTAGATATTTACGCACAGTTTTTTTTATATAAGGACAGGCGGAGACACGAATATGTACATGCACAGGAACTCGAACAGAAGATCATAGATATATATGTTCGTACTCATATATGAGCACGCACACACATTCGCGCCTCCATAAATATTAGCACTTGCAAAGAGAATATATATATATATATATATATATATATATATATATATATATATATATATATATACATACATATATATATATATGTATATATATATATATATATATATATATATATATATACATATATATATATATATATATATATATATATATATGTATATATATATATATATATATATATATATATATATATATATATATATATATATATGTATGTATATCATCACCAGTCGTTACTAGTCCACTGCAAAACAAAGGACTCAGACATATCCTTCCACATTGTTGTGGCCTGTTAGTAACGTCTCTGGCTGGTGATTGCCAGACTGGATTCGAGTCCCGCTTAAATTTGTTAGTTCCTCCTGTGTCTGCAACCTCACCATCCTTGTGAGCTAAAGATGGGGGTCAGGGGAAGCTTATATAGTAGGTCTACTTGTTGCGTCATCAGCATAAGTTGCCTGGTCCTCCCGGTTTCTAGCTTGGGTGGAGAGAGTACTTGGGGGCTTATCATACGTATACAGTATATGGTCAGTCTCTTAGACATAGTCCTGCTTGACAGGAAAAAGTCACTGTCCCTTGCCTCTTCCATTCACAAGCGGCCATTAAAACTTTTTTCTATATCAGCAATTTTCTTACCTCGTCATTCCAACAGCCTCTCTTCCTTCTGGGTATTCAGGGCATCATATTCCTATCCAATCAAGTACAAATCAAGATAATACAAATCTGTATGGATTTTTAAAAACACACTCATTAAAAAGAGTTTTCCATTTTTTTTCCTAGAGCTAATTTCATTATTGGATTCATTGTAAGTATGTAAGCAAACAAGAATAAAAAAAATCAAGGTAAAAGTTTTACAAATTGGAGAGATAAAACTTTCTTAAAGAACTTAAACAAACATTTATATATATATATATATATATATATATATATATATATATATATATAAATATATATATATATATGTATATATATATATAATATATATATACACACACACTAGTGTACGCAATCTGTCAAAATGACGGCTAGATATTCAAATAGATATGTTCTCACACGCAACTCCCAGGGTATGACTACCCCCTTTCCCCCCTACCCGAGAGAGAGAGAGAGAGAGAGAGAGAGAGAGAGACTTACTCTTTAATATATAGCGACCATATATTCCAAATATATAATATCTTATCACTAACACTGGTAATTTTTATCTATTCAAATAACCCATTTATACACTTCAATTTTAAATTCACTCTGCAATGGTATCTAAGATTACAGGGAAATTCTTTTAATGATAAATATTATTGCCCAGGCAAGGATTCGGACCTCAGCACCGATATAAATAAGTACAACCAGTAAGATGTTGCCTATCCTGCTAAGTCTTACTGTTAATTCGTATCAATAGTGCATATTGTTTTCTCCCTTTATTCATAAAGTTTTCTCAGAAGTGTGTCATAAATATGATCAAATCCCTGCCTTAAATTGTCTAAACTACTATTATTGTTCCATTAGCAATCCTTCTACCATATACCTAGCTCCCTTAGTCTCAATCCTACCATACACATTCCCTTAAATACTAAGTTGTCCATCTTTTACCTAATCATTTTCAACTACAATATTTTCACTCAATCGCATATCTTTGGTGAATGGCCTACGAAGACCCGGGTAAAGGACCTTAAATAAAACACCCATACATAAATACTTTTAAGTCATATATCACTTACCTATGCCTTTCATTCAGCCGGTGCAATAAAAAATATTCAAAATACTCACCCACTACACCATCTATGTTGTTGAACACATGTACCTCCAGCTCCTCCTCTCACTATTATACCTATCAACTTGATCTTCTATCTACTCTGTACTAATACATAATTTAATAACTTTTTTTACCTTACATTATACTCTTTATAAAGTACCTGTAATTACTAGTGATTTTCTTCTTTCTAATTCATTCTTGATATTACATATGAAACAATAACTTCATCTGTTTCTCATCTACAGATAAAACCTATCTTTACCTTTCGCCAAAAAAGGTTAGGGACAGATTCCGTCTTCCCAAAAAAGATTATCTTTAATTTTTTTCTTTTTAATTGCCGTACGCAACCCGTCATATATGACGGATAATATTAAGATATATATGCACACACAGATTCAAACGTTCCCACCTCCTCTTCCCCATTTCCTAGCTAAAACAAGGTAGTTGTGGTTTCAGAGTGTACCTCCCGAGATACCTCATCTCACTCCCTCTTTTCCCTTTATGCAATCACAGTATTTCTCTCTTATTTGTGCACACACATAAAACCCTTCCCCCAACGGCTTAGTGTCAAAACAAACAGCATTCGTTCCATGGAAAAAAATTAGCCAGCATACATTTTTCATATCTGCACCCTGTCAACTCACATTAAAAAATCTGAAATATAATATTTTCCCCATGTTTTCTCTTTTCCTATTCAGTACATGGTTTGGCACCAAGGTAAATATCACACGATGCAAAATAAAAATAATGATATTTTAATAGGAGTAGAAATGTGATTAAAATTTTCATAAAGAATGTTAATCCAAAAGTTAGCATACATTTCCTCTAAAAAAAGCGGGCCTCAAACCTTAACTAGACACTCCTTTGTTTTAAAGCAGAATGATTTTATGTAACAAACGATTGAGTGTTTTTCTGGCAGTAGTAATATGTTGCCCTGCTTACTATCATCATAGTAGCAGATTAATTAAAGAGACTGACCATGCATTTCTTCCTATTAAGGGATTCGGCAAATAGATCTACATTCAAGAGATGAAACCGAGGCAAAAAGAGTAGCATCATCTGCATCATCTGGGATATTTTACACTAGAATCATGAATTATTGCAAATTCGCTCTGATGGCAGTAACGAATAAATTGCTTAATATTTCAGCAATGGAAGTAAATACCAGTTACTGCCGTTATCCATAGACACAGACACATACACACACACGTACACTCACACACACACACACACACACACATATATATATATATATATATATATATATATATATATATATATATATATATATATACAGTACATACTAGCAAAAAAGAAGAAAAAGAAATGGACGTAGTAAGGACATATAATGGGAATGGCAAATACTGTATGGACAAAATGAATGACAGAATGAGAATACGATGGATTGATTGACGAACTAGGAAAATTTGCAGGTATAGACAAGCATACAAAGATCATAAACAGACGAGGAAGGAAGGACATGTTTGAGACCTTTGTCCTGCACTGGACTGGCAACGGCTGATGGTGATGATATAGGAGTATATATATATATATATATATATATATATATATATATATATATATATATATACATATATATATATATATATATATATATGCATGTATATATAATGCAATGGTAAGATATATTTAAGTACTGCAAAGGACAAAATTTAATAACTATATATAGACATATATTTACAGCTATATATAAGCAAATAAACCTCCATTAAAACACACACACATACACACACACAAATATATATATATATATATATATATATATATATATATATATATATATATATATATATATATATATATATAAATATATATATATATGTATATATATAAATATATATATATATATATATATATATATATATATATATATATATATACATATATAGATAGATAGATAGACAGATAGATAGTTGCTAGTAGATACATTCATCCTTTTGGCATAATAATTGAACGTCCTCCTTCCCAACCAATATTGAGACAATTCCATCCTCACATGAGAGCAACACTCGAACCGAGTTGACAGTTGGAATAATAAACGCCGGGAATAATCCAATTCCAAGATAATAACAAATAAAGGATATCAAACATACCCTTCCCACTTGGCTCATGCGCTCAAATTACTACTAAATCCACCAGTTGTCTAATAAAACGCCCACATGAAAGGCAGCTTATTGAAT